>NC_090653.1:271269867-271439867 GCF_040937935.1 Hyperolius riggenbachi
ACTAGCTATACTGGGCACTATACCAGCTATACTTGGGCACTATACTAGCTATACTGGGCACTATACTAGCTATACTTGGGCACTATACTAGCTATACCGAGCACTATACTAGCTATACTGGGGCACTATACTAGCTATACCGAGCACTATACTACCTATACTGTGCACTATACTAGCTATACTGGGCTCTTTACTAGCTGTACTGAGCTCTATACTGGGCACTATACTAGCTATACTGGGCACTTCACTAGCTATACTGGGCACTACCTACCCATACTGGCCACTATACTAACTATACTGGGACACACTGGAGGGGATCACACGGCCAGCGTTTCCTACCCCCGGCTTATATGAGGGTCAATCATTTTTTCCTGGTTTTTCAGGAAAAAGTTGGGGGGTCAGCTTATATGCGGGCCGGCTTGCTTGCGAGTATCTACGGTAATATCACCAACCGTTCCCATTTTATTAAGGTGTATCCATATAATTGGACCACCCTGTATATATATTTGTGTATGTATGTGTATGTACAATAATATATATATATACAGATATATATATATATATATATATATATATAATATATATACACACACACACATATATATACAGTATATATATATATATATACACATACACACACATACATATATATATATATATATATATATATATATATATATATATATATATATATATATATATATACATATATAATCGGATGTATGTGTGTATGTGTGTGCCGCGATCCCGCAAAAACGGCTTGACCAATTTGAACAAAACTTGGTATACAGATCCCTTTCTACCTGGGATGATATGTTCTGGGGGTCTCGCGGCCCCCCTGCACACCTGAGCAGAGTTACAAACAGCAAATCAGATTTCACCCATTCATGTCAATAGAAAAAAATGTAAAAGGCTGCCATACTCGCAGTAATCAAGCCATAGTTCCCACACTTGGCACAGTTGGTCACTTGGAACTCCAAGAGAAGAGACCCAGCACCGTCTTCAAGTGTATTATAAGCTCTTTTATTTATTTAAGGCATCAAAAAGACAAAAAGGGCAAGTCTGTGCGACGTTTCGAGAGGCGACTCCTCTCTTTCTCAAGCTGACAAGCCCTCTGAATACATAAGACACAATCAGCCTTAAATAGTCCTTGCTCCACTAGGGAGCCAATCAAAATGGTCTGGACGCCCTGTCATCAACCAATTAGGTTAAGTTCCTGCTTGCAGGCCCTCCCATCTGGTGGAGGACCTGATGGGGAACTACATCTATTTATACACTCCAATCATTTTAAAATGGCCGCTAGAGGGCCGACCAATGGGGGTAGAGCATGTTCTGAATGGAAAAAACGTCATTCAACCGTCATGCGGAAATCCGCATTGAAAATCCGCATGTGGTTGCGTTCAATGCGTATGCGTAAAAACGTACGCGTAAAACCATATTCCAATACTATGACCACGCGGAAATCCGCATTGGATATCCGCATATGGTTAAAATTAATGCGTATGCGTAAAAACGTACGCGTAAACACCCAGTTGGTCACTTGGTGACCGAGGTTACAAATCCAGGAAAAGTGGGCGGAGCATAAAACAGCCAATCAAATTTCAGCAATTCATTTTGAAAGGGAAAATGTAAACTGCAGCCATTTTTAGACTGTTAATGGCAGGGTTCTCAAACTTGGCACACTTGGTCACTGGGTGACTGGGATTAATATTCAGGAAAGTGGGTGGAGCCTACAACAGCCAATCAAAATTCACCTATTTATTTTCAAGGGGAATATTTAAATTGCTGCCATTCTTACACTGTTAATGACAGAGGCTTCAAACTTGCTACAGTCGGTCTTTGTGAGACTAGGGTCCAAATTCACTAAAGGGGCGGGGCCACAAACAGCCAATCAGATTTCCTTGGTGGATAAACTGCTTCCATTCACACATTTTTGATGCCAGGAACCTGAAAGCTCACAAACTTGGTCATTGAGTGACTGTGTGTCCAGGTTACAAAAAGTGGGTGGAGTCAAAAACAAATTTTACTGGGAAAATATAAACTGTAGCCATTCTTACACCGTTAATGGCAGGGTTCTCAAACTTTGCACAGTTGGTCACTGGGTGAATGAGATTAATATTTTGGAAGGTAGGTGGAGCCTACAACAGCCAATAAAAATTCACCTTTTGATTTTCAAAGGGAATATTTAAGCTGCTACCATTCTTATACTGTTAATAGCAGATGCCTCAAACCTGGTACAGTTGGTCACTGGGTTATTAGGGTTCAAATTCAGAAAGGGGGTGGAGCCACAAACAGCCAATCAGATTTGTTTATTTTTCAATGGGAATATACAAAGTATTGATACCAAGGACCCCAAAGCTGATAAACTTGATAATTGAGTGACTGTATGTCAAGGTTAGAAAAAGTGGGCGGCGCCACCAACTTCATTTTTTACATGGCAGGGTTCCCAAACTTGACACAATTGGCCCCTGGGTGGCTGGGATTAATATTCAGAAATGTGGGTGGAGCCTAAAACAGCCAATCAAAATTCACCTATTGATTTTCAAGGGGAATATTTACATTGCTACCATTCTTACTGTTAATGGCAGAGGCCTCAAACCTGATACAGTCAGTTATTGGGTGACTGGGGTCCAAATTCACTAAAGGGGGTGGAGCCACAAACAGCCAATCAGATTTTTTAGATTGATTTCAGCCATCCTGTTATTGGCAGGGTTCTCAAACTTGACACAGTTGGCCACTGGGTGACTGGGACTAATATTCAGGAAAGTGGGTGGAGCCTACAGCAGCCAATCAAAATTCACCTTTTGCTTTTCAAGGGGAATATTTACATTGCTGCCATTTATACACTCTTAATGGCAGAGGCCTCAAATCTGGTACAGTCAGTCACTGGGAGACTGGGGTTTAAATTCTGAAAAGGGAACGGGCCAAAAACAGCCAATCAGATTTGTTTAATTTCAATGGTAAAATGCAACGTATTCATACCAAAGACCTCACAGCTCATAAACTTGGTCATTGAGTGACTGTATGTCAAGGTTAGAAATAGTGGGCAGAGCCAAAAACAACTAACTTTTTACATGGGAAAGTATAAATTGCAGCTCTTCTTACACTGTTAATGGCAGGGTTCTCAAACTTGACACAGTTGGTCACTGGGGGACTAGGATTAATATTCGGAAAAGTAGGTGGAGCCTACAAAATTCACCTATTGATTTTCAAGGGGAATATTGAAACTGCTGTCATGCTTACACTGTTAATGGCAGAGGCCTCAAACCTGCTACAGTTGGTCATCAAGTGACTGGGGTTCAAATTCACTAAAGGGGCGGAGCCAAAAACAGCCAATTAAGGGCAGGGTTCTCAAACTTTGCACAGCTGGTTACTGGGTGACTGGGATTAATATTCAGAAAAGTGGGTGGAGCTTAAAAAAGCCAATCAAAATCACTTGTTGATTTTCAAGGGGAATATTAAAATTGCTGCTTTTCTTGCACTGTTAATGGCACAAGCCTCAAACCTGGTACAGTTAGTCATTGGGGTTCAAATTCAGAAAAGGGGACAGAGCCACAGTTTCATTTCTTGGGAAAATACAAATTATTGATGCCAAGGACCCCAAAGCTCACAAACTTGGTCATTGAGTGACTGTGTGTCCAGGTTACAAAAAGTGGGCTGAGCCAATAACAAATTTCACTGGGAAAATGTAGACTGCAGTCCTTCTTACACTGTTTATGGCAGGGTTTCCAAACTTTGCCCAGATGGTCACAGGGTGACTGAGATTAATATTCAGGGAAGTGGGTGGAACCTATAATAGCCAATAAAAATTCACATGTTGATTGCTGCCATTTTTACACTGGTAATAGCAGATGCCTCAAACCTGCTACAGTTGGTCATTGAGTGACTGGGGTTCAAATGCTGGAGAGGAGCGCAGCCACAAACAGCCAATCTGATTTATTTAATTTATATGGGAATATACAAATTATTGATGCTAAAGACCCCAAAGCTCACAAACTTGGTCATTGAGTGTTTGTGTGTTAGGGTTCGAAAAAGTGGGCGGAACCAACACCAGTCAAATACATACCCGGGCAAGGCCGGGTCATCAGTGGGTAGAGACAAATACAAATTTCACTGGGAAAATGTAAACTGCAGCTATTCTTACACTGTTAATGGCAGGGTTCTTAAACTTGCACAGTTGGACACTCAGTGAATGGAATTAATATTCAGAAAAGTGGGTGGCGCCTACAAAAGGGAATAAAGCTTCACCTATTGATTTTCAAGGGGAATATTTAATTGCTACCATTCTTATACTGTTAATGGCATAGGCCTCAAACCTGGTTCAGTTGGTCAATGGGTGACTGGGGTTCAAATTTAGAAAAGGGGTGGAGCCACAAACAGCCCATCAGATTTTTTTTAATTTCAATGCAAATTATTGATGCCAAAGCTCACAAACTTGGTCATTGAGTAATTGTGTGTTAGGGTTAGAAAAAGTGGGTTGAGCCGACACCAGCCAAATAGATACCCGGGCAATCAGCTAGTATATATATATATATTTGTGTATGTGTGCCTGTCCCATTTTTGCAAGCTTGCATGTACACGTGTGTGTGTGTGTGTGTGTGTGTGTGTGTGTGTGTGTGTGTGTGTGTGTGTGTGTGTGTGTGTGTGTGTGTGTGTGTGTGTGTGTGTGTGTGTGGGTGTGTGTGTGTACATATTTGTGTACATGTATTTGTGTGCCCCCATTTTGCATGTTTTGTATGCTTGCATGTACACATCTGTGTATCTGTACATGCGTGTGTATTTGTATGTGTCTGTTCATGTGCCTATGTGTGTATGCATGCGTGTGTGTGTGTGTGTGCGCGCGCGCGCGTGGGTGTGTGCGTGCGTGCGTGTGTGTGGTGTGTGTGTGTATGAATCTGTATGTATGCATGTCCCAATGAACTTCGGGAATCACTGGCGTTCAGTTCTGAGTCCCTTTAGTGAAAAGCCACAGCGCACAGCTTGTAGCCGCAACAGCAGCAGCAGCTAGAGCCCCGGATGCACATTAGTTGGAACTCAGCTGAGGCACCAAGAGTGCTTTTGCTGAGAAACTAGCAGTAGTGCTGCGCGACACATTGCCTTGGCCGAGTGCTGGCCAAGGGCATTGTTCTCCCCACTCACCCCACCCATTGTGTGACACTCCTCATGTGTCACTCCATTGGCCCTCCCCCTCCGCATATCAACAGAATGAGTCACTAGCCTGTCCCGATCCCTGCTGGATGACTTGCCTTGTACATGTTTGAGGCGTTACCGACCAGTATGTTTGGCACTAGTCTAGCTTAGGGTAGGGATGCTCATTACAATTTCGCTGAATTGCAATTCCCGATTGGAAATCAGAATTCCACAGAAATTCGATTTACCACAACTCTGTATTTTTAGCCCAATCACAGAATTCGGAAGCATCGGACCAATCAATGCTAAATTTTTCTGCAAAGAAAAAAACAACAAAAAATTGGATTGCCATGGTAATTTTAAACCAATCACAAGACTGATTTTCCATTTTACGGATCTTCCGATTTCCAAAGTTTTATTTTTTTATTTTTGTCATTTTTTGCATTCTTTGATGCTCTTTGGAAATCGGAAAATTGAAAATTGGGATTGTCTGAATTCTGAATTTCCACAGAATCAGAAATGGGCATTTCCGACCATCCCTAGTTTAGGGAACCCACAGCCGTTTTTTTCTCGCTTCAACTTGGTCACATCCACTAATTTCTAAGAAATAGGGAACACAGAATGAAACACTTTCCACAACAGCAACCATGCCTGAAGCCCAGGAGAGAAGCTGGGAGAGGGCCCTGGTGTGCAATTTTAACGTTAGTGTTTCCTTGTGGTTCCCCAATCCCTACAAATTAGTAGACGCAACCAAACTGCCGCGAGCAGGAACCTTCTGTTGGTCTGTGAGGTTTCCCTCTGTGTCTCCTCAACTAGACTATAGAGATGGCCCAAACGGTTTGCTGGCGAACGGTTCCTGGCAAACTTCCGTGGTTCGCGATCGTGGCGAACCGGGAACTTTTCCGGAAGTTTGATTTGCCCCCATAGTGCATCATGAGGGTCAACTTTGACCATCTTCATCACAGTCAGCAGGCACATTGTAGCCAATCAGGTTACACTCCCTCCTGGAGCCCCACCCCCCGTATAAAAGGCAGGCAGCGTCAGGCAGTGGACTCACTTGTGTGCCGGCAGTAATTAGAGAAGGGACAGCTGCTGCAGACTCTCATAGGGAAAGCTTAGTTAGGCTCTTGTAGGCTTGTTAGCTTGCTCCTGGCTGATTGTTATTGCTAAAAAAGCACCCCACAACAGCTCTTTTGAGAGCTAATCTTGTTCTTGTGATCTATTTTTTTTTTGTGTGTGTGGCCCACTTCCATTATATACAACCCTGTAAGTCAGTGTCACTGTGCCTGTCTGTGTGTGATGCACATGTAATCCCCATCACTGCATATACCTACTACCTGTTGTGTTCACTTCAGTGCTCCCACCTACCTACGTGAACGCACACAGTGTCACTGTGCCTATCCGGTACCTGTCTGTGTGTGACAGGTGCACATGTAATACCCATCGCTGCATATACCTACTACCTGTTGTTCACTTCAGTGCACCCACCTACCTACTTGAGCGCACGCAGTGTGATATACCACTCCGTGCATACCTGTTAACTGCACCTGTGTGACTGACTGCACATTGTATTAGTCAAGTCAGTTCATACCTTTCACTTCATCCCCCCCAATATAGACAAAACAAAAGGCAGGGGCAGGCCACCTGGCAGGTCTGTTCGAGGTTGCACTGTCATGATTTCGTGCGACCCGCGACCAAAGTACAGTGTTCAGAAGAAGGCACGTGCCATCAACCCCCAATATTGTCAAGACGTAGTTGACTATTTAACACAGAACACCTCAACTTTGTCAGCTTCCGTACGGAAGCGTGACATCTTCCTCCTCCTGCTCTGATTCTGGTATCCCACTTAACACTCAGTCGGCCACCACCACCAAAGTGCCATCACCCCAGGGCTCAGCGGTGTGGAAATTTTTTTGTGTGTCTGCCTCAGATGAGAGCAATGCCATCTGTACTCTCTGCCACCGAAAACTGAGCCGTGGAAAGACCAAGACCCGTGTAGGCACAACTACCTTACGAAGGCATATGATTACAAAGCACAAACTGCAATGGGATGACCGACCACCTGAGGGAAAGCACACAAAAGCAAATCTACACATTGCAGTGGAAGATATGCAATTATTTCTCAAAAAAGGTGATACCCAAACTGTACCGTGATGTTGAAAGGCAAGTGGTGTCATCTCTGACACAGCGTTGGGTCAAGGGACCATCTAACCACATGGTCTGCAAAGCACGGTCAGGCCTGCCCGAAGACTGTCAGTCCTCACACACAGCATCTCTGTCTGCACGCCGTGTGACTGCCTGCCCCAAGACTAAGTCGCTCCCCACACAGCATCTCTGCCTGCAGGCCGCTTGACTGCCTTCTCCGCCACCACCAACAGGGTCCAGGACTCCAGACGGATTCCGGAATTTTTAAGGCCGCTTCTAGCAGCGGCCGCTATAATAATTTTTCTGGTGCATGTACATGCCTGCCTAATTTTTCTGGCTGCACTGCGGCTGCAACAACAAAACAAAAGGCATGTACATGTGGCAATTCCCCTTCGTGATCATTACCTTGCCGCGGTGAAGGGGCTTGCGTATCACAATGAAGCAATGACCGCCGGCTATATGAGTGTCTCGGGGGGGGGGGGCACACCCAAGATAACACTGTGGACAGACCAAATTTGATCAGCTGGACAGTCACTGTTCTGTCATTCAGCTACCTCAACCCGACGACCATATGGGCTTGAAAACCGCTATCGCCTGCACTCTGGCCATGGTGCGCACCAGTCCAGCATGGCCGTCACTACACAAGCAGCTGTTTGCGGTGCGTTACACGGTGAGTTTGGTGTGTCAGTGTGAAGCAGTACTCTAATTACACTCCCTGATTGATGTATACACATGCAAGATGTTTTAAAGCACTTTAGGCCTGTCATTTAGCATTCAATGTGATTTCGGCCCTTAAAACGCTGCTTTGCGTTAAATCCAGATTTTTCCCCGGGACTTTTGGCATCTATCCCACTCCGCCATGCCCCCCTCCAGGTGTTAGACACCTTGAAGCATCTTTTCCATCACTTTTGTGGCCAGCATAAATTTTTCTAGTTTTCCAAGTTTGCCTCTCCATTGAAGTCTATTGCGGTTCGCGAAAGTTCGCGCAAACCGAACTTTCGCGAAAGGTTTTTTGGCGAAACTAAAATCGGAGGTTCGGGCCATCTCTACTAGACTAGTGCATCATGTTTTAGGAGGTTTCCGGAACCCTTGGAGGAAGCCCATGCAAACATTGGGGGCACATGTAAATGCCATACAGATACTCTACATTAAACTTTGAAATGTAGAATTTCGAGGTGAGAGGAGAGCACTAGTTAGTGTACAACCCATGTCAATGTGCATCTTGATTCCCAACATGCTTGAGATATCCATATGATTTTATCTGAAATCTACCTACTGTATATTAGGCACATTTTCGCAAAGGGCACTGATGTATATGAGCATATTAAACCTCATTTTCACGAAATGCATTAAAGTACAGTGCTGCCCATAATTATTCATACCCCTGGCAAATTTTGACTTAAAGTTACTTTTATTCAACCAGCAAGTCATTTTTTTGACGGGAAATAGGACATAGGTGTCTCCCAAAAGATAATAAGATGATGTACAAGAGGCATTATTGTGGGGGAAAAAAAACATTTCTCAGCTTTTATTTACAGTTGAGCAAAAAGTGTCCAGTCCAAAACTATTCATACCCTTCACAAACTGTCACAGTCTTTGGGAAAATCCAAAGTTCTATACCATTCCAAATAGTTCAAGTTGTTCTAAAGCAGAACTGTATAGGAGCATGAGAAACCTCATTTACATGAAATGAATCAGTAAATTTTGCATGAGAAAGTAAATTTTTTACGAAAGTACTCATTTTTGTGAAAATGGGTATTTTGCCGAAAACCCAATGTTTTTGAAAAATGTTAAATTTTTGTGTGAAAATAGGTTTGGCAAGAATTGGCGACCCTCCCCACTCGACCCCCTTATGCAGCAGCCCACTGCATGGATATTGTCAGTAGCCGAAGACTTTAAATCACCAACAAGAAACCGCGCTTGAACATACCTAAAGTGGTTTCAGAGGATCATTTTACCTGCAAAATATATTGATGGAATTTTCAGCAGAGATTTGCTACTTGGCGTATTTGACAAGGAATGTCACTCCCGCCATACCTCGAGTATTTACGGCGCGCAGTTTCCTAAAATGTACACTTTTATAGAGGTACTTTAGCGTTTAGTTGGTGATTTCTCTTGTCAGTCACCTGGATTGCCATTTTTTATTATGAGAGATGAGACAGTCTACAATAAACTCCAGTGTTCCTAATTTCTCCCTTGTATTCTCTGAAAATGCACACACATATACAGTCAGGATAAATACTGCCTCGAAAGATGTATTTTAGTATTTATTTATTCAACTGAATTTAACAGGTCTGAGAAAATGTTCTGTAGAGGGTGATTGAGACTCGTGGAATGTCTCCAGACTTCATTAAAACACCTCTATAACTTGCAATATCAATTTTCCTATACAAGGTCTAGAGATAGAATGTACACTGGAGGGAGACCACATGGCATTTGCATACATAGTATCCAGATCATAGCAGTCTTTTTATTTTACTGTAGGTTACAGTTGTAATTATGGATTTGATTGGTTGTCATCATGGTACAAAGCTTTTCATCAGCCCTTTTGGCAAATTATTTGTTGCCTCATGTTACAAACATTGGTTAAAAAGGAACTGACTGGCAGTCATACTATCTCAGAAAAAAGCACATATATAACTAGATAAATACTTACATAACATATGTGTTGCACTGTCCACGTTTTAATTTTAGTTTTTTTTCTATAGTAAAAAAAGAGAAAATCCTTCTTAGGATTCTCCATTTTAATTGTGTCTATCTTGAAGCCAATCCTGATGTCATTTCCTCCCTTACTCTCCTCTCCCCAAGTGTACGCATTGCCCGCCCTCCTCCCAGTCTTCAGGCATGCACACCCAGCTCTGCAATAGAAAGTGCATTGTCTCAGCATGATAAATATTGGCTAATTAGAGAGGAACAGAGGTGTGGGAGGGGAAACAGGAGGGCAAGAGGCTTCAGCCAATCAGGCTGCATCAGGTAAGTCTGAGAGGAAAGTAAAGAAGCAAAAAAAAAGACAACCAAGCATGCCCTGCAACTTCCTTTGTGTGGCAATGTACTAAATAAGAGTCAGGTCAACTGGAGAATGATCATTTATCAACAAAAAAGTAAAAGGGATTTTTAACTTTTGGATTGCCTGGATAGCATCCTTATTACTTCTTTACTAGATACAAATAAAGAATTGATTTTTGATTTTATGCCCGACAGTTACACTTTAAAGAGTGATTGTCAGCCACAAAATCAGAGAGATGTCTCTCACTGTTCCCTGGCTGTTTACATGCTTCAGAAAACAGGACTGTATTCAACCCAGTGGGTCGAAGAGCTCAGAGAAGCTCTTCTGCATTGATAAAAAATTGAATTTTTGAACTCTTCCTGTACTGGAAAACAATATGAGACTCTTTTCTTTGCTACTAATCAGGGTTGTAGCAATAGGGGTTGCAGAGGTTGCAAACGCATCAGGGCCCTTGGGCCAGAGGGGCCCCGAAAGGCCCTCCCTCAACTACAGTTTTAACTCTCTATTGGTCCTGTGCTCATAATATTCACTTCTATAGATACTTTGAATAGTGGTAATCACTAACAAGCTGTTCCCCATCCCCTTCTTGCACCTCTGACACTGTAGTTGCCATTGGCAGGTTTTGGTGCACCGTATCAATTGTTATGTATAGAGTGCTTGGGGGGCCCAATGTAATACTTGCATCAGGGCCCACAGCTCCTTAGCTACGCCACTGCTACTAATGTTCTATTTCTTAGCTGTACTACACATACAATTCATTATCTCATAAGTTTATTTTGGCTTTCGGTTTGCTTTAAAATGTAACTCTGGAAAACCCTATTCTTTTAGTTTTGTATTGTGAAAATGGGTTAGTGTAATATATTACACAAGTAAAAAAGGCCTGCCTCTTAAAAAACAGGCGCAAGGCCACGGCCGCCAGCCCCCCCTCAATGCGTGCACAGACGCGTTCTGATTGCCCATCCCCATCGCTCTCCAAAGTATATGCACACAGGGAGATGTTGCTTGCTTGGCCGTTGGAAAAAGTTGTTATTTCCTACAATGCAATGAGGCTCACAGACAACAAACTGTCAGCTCTGAAAGCAGGGACACACACACACACACACACGCACACACGCACACACGCACACACACACAGGACGCAGAGACACTTGCACATTATTATATAGAACTAGATAAAAAAACTGTATGTCTGTAAATTATTATTTCATATCTAATCAAGGTCCAGTGATGCGCAGTTGTGAGTTTTGGATTGAGTATTAAAGAGGAACTTCAGCCTAAACAAACATACTATCATTAAGTTACATTAGTTATGTTAATTAAAATAGATAGGTAATATAATCTCTTACCCACCCTGTGTTAAAAGAACAGGCAAATGTTTGATTTCATGAGGGCAGCCAACTTTTTGGTTAAAAGGAGGTGACAGGGAGCATGAGACACAGTTCCAACTGTCCTGTGTGCTGATCACCCCTCCCAGTTGCTAAGCAACATGAATAACAACATAGGAAATCCCATCATGTTTTGCACAGCATCAGGGAAAAAAAGCCCGGGCAGTTTTCTTTGATGGGTGGAGCTTCGCTAAAAATGCAGCTTAAAATGATGCTTTGGTAAGAAAAACAAAATTCTGATGCTGTGAAACTGTTAAAGACACACCAAGCCTTTTCAGTTCTGCTGAGTAGATTTTTAGTCCGGAGGTTCACTTTAAGGTATTATAGAAAAATGAACTTATACTGTATATGTATGTATATATATATATATATATATATATATATATATATATATATATATATATATATATATATATATTTATACACAGTCATAGGTGGCAGCATTATTATTTAAGAGGTTTTAAAAGGTACTGTGATAGGAAGCAGTGTAATGGAGGACACTCTCATAGGGGCAGTTTTATAAAAGGCACAATAGTAGGAGACAATATAACGACACACTCATAGGGGCAGTATTATTATAAAAGGCTCTATACTAAGGGGGGAGGGAGGAGACAAAAAGCACTCCACTGTTTACTGCAGTAGGAGAACAGAGCTGCCAGCAGGATAAAAGTGGATAAAAACTTTAAAATTTGCTGGGAGGAAGCGGTGGACTTACCTCCATAAAGCAGACACGAAAGACTGTCTGAATTCAGACAGTCTTTCGTGTCTGCTTTATGGAGGTAAGTCCACCGCTTCCTCCCAGCAAATTTTAAAGTTTTTATCCACTTTTATCCTGCTGGCGCCTCTGTTCTCCTACTGCTATACCGTGTCCACCCCTGGTGGAGGGGTGATCTACCCCCTTTCGCATCTACAGAGAGCGACTTCTTATCCCTGAGTGAGGACAGGTCTAATCTCCTCACCTGCCTATACAGTGGTTGCCTTTGTGGTAACCCACGTTTGTGAGTATAATTTTCTCACGATAACCTTTTCTTCATTTATGCTTAAAGTGTACCTTAAGTGTCCCAAAAAAATTGAGTTTTACTCACCTGGGGCTTACCTCAGCCCCCTGCAGCTGATCGGTGCCCACGACGAGTTGCTCTGATGCACCGGGTCCCGCTGCCGGCCACTTCCGGTTTCGCCGTCAGGACCCGTCAGGCTGGGGAACGCGGCTGATACTACGCGTTCCCAGCCAAAATAGCACCCCTATGCGGCCATATGTCCGCATACGGGTGCCTATGCGGACATATGGCCGCATAGGGGTGCTATTTTGGCTGGGAACGCGTAGTATCAGCCGCGTTCCCCAGCCTGACGGGTCCTGACGGCGAAACCGGAAGTGGCCGCCAGCGGGACCAGGAGCATCAGAGCGACTCGTCGTGGGCACCGATCAGCTGCAGGGGGTTGAGGTAAGCCCCAGGTGAGTAAAACTCAATTTTTTTGGGACACTTAAGGTTCACTTTAACATACTACACTATATTGGGCTCTCGGTTTCTCTACACTTTATCCACTGTTTACTGGGTCGTCAGTGCTAATGCACCAC
The DNA here is from genome assembly GCF_040937935.1 of Hyperolius riggenbachi. Lineage (NCBI taxonomy): Eukaryota > Metazoa > Chordata > Amphibia > Anura > Hyperoliidae > Hyperolius > Hyperolius riggenbachi. The sequence continues at coordinate 271,283,111 of NC_090653.1, forward strand.
TCAGAAGGCTGTTGCTGGTTTACCAAGGATCAGTCCCGATAGTCACCTCAGACAAATTCATCTCCACAAAGGAATGTTTAAATCATTTATTCAAATAAATAACAATGCAAACAATGAATTAGACCATACACATCAAACTCCGGTCTGTGGGGCAAATATGGCCCTTGGAGCCATTAGAATTGGCCCTCGGGTGGTTTCCTCACCTTGCATTAAGTTTGGCTCACTTAGAGCCACCAAAGAATCTATATTGGAGGATGAGCCCTAGATCACCAGGGAGGCCATATGGGGAGGGGGAAAGCACTAGGTACCAGGGAACTGTATAGGAGAGCTAAGGGGGCTACTAGACACCAGGGAACTTTAAAGGGGAGGTCGGGGCCACTAGAAACCAGGTAATTATATAGGAGAGAGAAGTGGGCCACTAGAGACCAGGAAACTGTATAGGGGAGGGAGGACCACTAAACATCAGGGAATTGTATAGGGGAGGGAGAAGCACTAAACACTAGAGAACTGTATAGATGAGGGTGGGGGCCACTTGATACCGGGAAACCGAATAGGGGAGGGAGGGGGCACTAGACACCAGGATGGGGTTTGGGAAGGCAGAAAAAGGACGGGAGGGAGACCGGGAGCCCAATCTGGTGTAGTACTTTGAGTAAAAATGGATTTCCAATAAATATAAAAGCTGTTATACTCACAAAAGTAGGTTGCAAGACAAGCAACCACTGAAATCGCATGTGGGGAAGTGCCGTCCCGACTTGACCTTGTCAACTGGTGGTCGCAGCTCCTTCAAAAGGTCCACTTAACACAGTGGTGACCCCAAAGTAGGGGTGAAACGTCCGTAGGAGAGATGTGGGTGGAGGAGCCCATGGTTGGTGTGCACAGTTAGGATGTGTTCTTATACATCTAAGTGTATAAGAACACATCCTAACTGTGCACACACATCGGGCACCTCCACATCTCTTCTACTAGACACCAGGAAACTGTATAGGGGATGGAGGGGGGCTATAAGAAACTCTAGAACTTTATAAGGGAGAGAGATGGCCACTACACTTTGAGGTTGGCCCACGACTTGATCCCAGAGCTTTGGCCCACTTTGTATTTGAGTTTGACACTTCTGAATTAGAAACACGTTTTGCGGGGTTCTACCTCACTTCTTCAGAGGAATTAAGTAATGCATGCCAAGACTCATTTAACACAATGGTTTAAATTATCTTCTGTTCATACGTGAGGAGGTTACCCTGGCCATTCAAAGAGAGAAGGGGGCATTTCAATATGACATGGAGAGTGACACCAAGATAGCCTTAGTCTTTCCAAAGTCATTGGCATTTGGGAAAGACAGGGGGCGTGCCTTAGTGATGTGAAGGAGTGCCGTGGTTTATAGTGAATTCATTCATAAGGATCCGTTTTCAATGGAGATTATAAGTGGCTGGCCTGATCTATGGACAAAACTAGATTGCTCTGCAGAGACCCCCTTTAATCCAGAAATTCTATTTCTCAGCCCTACCCCGCCCAACAGTCTGATGTAAGTGGGTTAAAATGCCCATGAGTGACATTTTTTGATAAGTGTAAATTCTTGACTCATTTCAGACGTATTATTCAGCTCATTAAATACGACCTTTGAGATACAGTATATTAATGTCAGGTGGGGGTTTGATACGACTTTTGTTCCTATTCAGATCTTGTCATTCTATGAAACAACAGTCTGCTCAGGCCTTTGTTTTGCGCTCTGCAATGGGGACTCTGGCTGGTGGGGATGTGTTGTTCTCATACAATTGTGCTGATGCATTTTGCTGAGGAAAAAAAAAATGACATCCCAACTGTCAGGGATGATAATCTGCTTATTACGGAGTTACACGGATGGTATAATGGAGCAGGGAAATAATAGATGGAACCTGGATAACAACGTCGTTCCGCTGAACATATTTGCGCTGGGCAGATAAGCCCAGTGACATTGAAGCGATGACACATTGATTTGTAGCCTCGACGACACTGTTCTCCAACAGGTATTTTTTAATAGCTACTCAGATCTCACCAAGGTGGCCTGGCGACAAGTTGCTGCTGGACCAATGGGGAGCAATTTAGTGGCGGAAGCAGAAAACAACTACAGGCTCTCTCCAGGCGCATAAATAAAACCTGAAAACCAAAGATTAAAACCGAAGTGTGCTCCCTCCTTTCCGAACTGTGTCCGCCCAGTATAGGTAGCAAACCTCCCCCGGTATTGGCTCCCTCTCTAGTACAATAGCCAGCTGTGCCACTATACAGTATTAAAGGAGTTCTCTGGAGTTAAAAATAAAACGCAAACAGAATATTACCTAGGGCTTCTATCAGCCCCCTGTAGCTGTCATGCCCCACGCAGTCCTCCTCCATTCACTCGTTCCCCGCCGCCGGTCCCGGTCTAATCATCCCTTCCGTGAGACTGTGGCTGTGCGGCCGTGGCCGCGCGCGTGCTCGCTACCACTCGCAGCTCCGGGAGCTTACTGCGCAGGAGCAGTACGAGAAAACCTCGTACTGCACCTGCGCGAGACGCGAGCGGGAGCGTGCACTATTCGTCTAGACGAATGATTAGCCAGTTCCGGCGGCGGGGAATGAGTGATCGGAGGAGGACGGTGTGGGACATGACAGCTACAGGGGGCCAATAGAAGCCCCAGGTAAGTGTCTGTTTGTGCCTTTTTTAACTCCACAGAACCCCTTTAAAGAGACACTGAAGCGAGAATAAATCTCGCTTCAGTGCTTATATTCAGCAGGGGCATGTGTGCCCCTGCTAAAACGCCGCTATCCCGCAGCTGAACAGGGGTCCCTTCACCCCCAAGCCCCCCCCCTGCAAAATCTACGACCAACTTGGTCGTAGATTTTGCTGCTCTTCAGGCAGGGCTAACGGCTGCAGCCCTGCCTCTCAGCGCCGTCTATCAGCGGCGCATCGCCGCCTCTCCCCCGCCCCTCTCAGCGAAGGAAGACTGAGAGGGGCGGGGAGAGGCGGAGATACGCGCTGACAGACGCGCGTGAGGCAGGGCTGTGGCCATTAGCCCTGCCTGAATGCGGAAACACTGCCCGGGACTCCACGAGGGGATTGGGGAGATAAGGGACCCCCGTTTAGCCGCGGGATAGCGGCGTTTTAGCAGGGGCACACGTGCCCCTGCTGCATATAAGCACTGAAGCGAGATTTATTTTCGCTTCAGTGTCTCTTTAAGCAGCCCCCCACACCCACTAGAATAGCCAGATGTGCCCCCTCCCCCCCATATGTGGTCAGATGCCCCCCTCCCTGATGTCCCCTCCCTCTCTCCACCCCCGTATGTGTGGTCAGATGCCCCCTTCCCTTTCTCCTCCTTGCCCCCCCCTGCAGTATTGAAGTTAGATCTGCCCCCCTCCTCCCCCAGTATTATAGTCAGATGTCCCCTTCCCTCCCTCCAGTATTTCAGTCAGATATCCCCTCCTCCCCCCAGTATTATAGTCAGATGTCCTCCTCCCTCTCCCCCAGTATTGTAGTCAGATGTCCCCTCCCTCCTCCCCATCGAGAGGGGAAGCAGCCTTATTCAAGCTACCACAAGGCTGTCGCCCCTCGAAACACTTCTCGCTGCCACCACTAGCTGCTGCTAGACACTTCAACAATTCCCACTCTGCTGTCGAGTGGTCTGCACTCCAGCGTTTTCGTATTTGGGTCAGCTTCACGCTTACCCCAAATACGGGAACGCCAGACACACACAATACAATCGTACAGTAGCAAGGCACAGTCAGGCACTGAACTTGTAACGCAAATTACACTGCAGTCTCTTTCTAGGCTATGAGTCAGGCTTATTAAATAAATATTTAATATTCCAAAAAGTGGAACAGTGCAGACAAGAACATATACAAAAGGATTTACAAAAACAAAGTAAAAATTACAAAGATACACAAGACAGTTTGCATAAAAAATAAAAACAGGAATAAATGTTACCAGTACGAGGTCTAACTTGGTCGTGGGAAGACACGAATTTCTGATTCACTCAGGATCATCTCTAGCTATGCGCTACCTCCAAGAGAAGATGATTTTTGAAGGTCTTATGCTGGCTCTTATAGGCCGATTTGTTGCCCGGGGCAATTGATGTTCAGGTCCACAACTAATGTAATTTTCCCCAAAGTGTGACATCACTGTCTGCCAGTGCCGAGCCCCCTGACACATCTGGGCTAGTTGTGACATGCAAATTCCAAGGCTTTTCTGTCCCACTTTGAACTTTGCAGACTTCAGTCAGCCCGATTGTATATTGTGAGGAAACGCGGAAAAGCCGCCATCTCTCATAGTGAGGTGGCTGTTTCCGCGTCCAGCAGGGCGTCACAACGCGGAAAAACCGCCGCATGCCGCTTAGGCAGAGCGGCGGAATCCGCATTGGGAACGGCGGAATCCGCATTGAGAACGACGGAATCCGCATTGGAGGCGGCCCCCGCAAGCGGTTCACAAGATACATTGCAAGACAGTACTGGTGTGGCTAGGACTGATAGTCCACCAAGATTCAGAGTGACACGCGCGCGCGCACAGAGGCTGAGTTTAAATAACAGCCAGAAGTGAGTCAGCTGACCAGGAGGGTCAGCTGACATTTTCCACAACTCTCATTGGTCCAGCAATTAGGGAGGTCCTGGAAAGGTCCTTGTGTATATATACTGCTGGCTGTTCACTTGCTCTTTGTCTGGCGTTGCGATCACATACGTGGGAGCACCCAGATCCGTAGTCAGATCCGCAAGTGTGCCGGGACCAGCTGGAGCTGTAATCCTACACTTAGCTAGATTCTGTTGATAGCTAAAGTACTAGTTTGATTGTGTTTATCTGTTATGACCTTTGCCTGCGTTGACTATCCCCCTGAACTCTGATCTTGTACCTCGATACTTCTGATACTCTGTTGCCGAAACCCCGGCTCGTTCCTAGACTCCGCTTCTGCCTCCTGATTCTGTACCTTGATATATCTGATACCCCGTTGTATTTAGACTCCGCCTTTGTCTTCTGATCTTGTACTGTATCTGTCCGTGTGTGTACTACCTGGCTTGTCCGACCTCGAGAACCGACCTTACTATTGAAGGCGGTTCCCCGTCCTGTCAGTGACACCTCCTCCTGAGTGTCACTTTCAGAACATCCTTCCTACTGTCAGTCTGACTCCTCCCGTCTTGGAGAGCTCAGGTCTGCGGAAGGAATCTGTGCAGTACTCCTTGCTGCACTGAGGCCTAGTCCTCTAAACGTTACTGTTACACCAAACACTACACTCTACTCAGGTGAACAGAGGTTAGCTAGTATATCGGATTATCGGTGATACTGCAGATCACGTATAATCTGGTATACATCTGTATTCCCAGTGATACTGCAGATCACCGGTAATCAGATCCTCTCTGTGCTCACCGATCGTTACATATATTGACTGTTTACATATACACAAAGTTCAAAGCAATACAACACCTTTTCAGCAGATTCAGGACAGAATAGAGGGTCATTACCTAATTACCTGTTTCCTTGCTGCAGGCCGCAGTGTCCAGAGGACACTGAATGGTAATGTACTTTACATGGCCATGCAGACAATCCAATTAGCAGCTTCCTTCAGCCAGGTGACCAATTATACCCTGAAGCCAGCTGCCCTACACATCTGACATAATACACAGCAAACAGAAAATGTGAAAGTATGCTTCTGTATTATCCCAACATCATAACTAGCTGCTATATCATGACACCCCTCCCTCCCCTCTAGTATTGTAGTCAGCATGTGCTCCATCATTTACACTACCTGCGTTGCTCAAAGACTTTCATTACCCTGAGTACTGTGTGGATTAGATATTCCCGGGGCATCACTGTAAGTATGAATGCCCCATTCACTTGCATTTCCGTGGCATCACCCCGCGGTAAAACAGGATAAGGCAACGCATACTTGCAATGCAAGTGTAAAAGGAACCTGAAATATAATTTTTAACTGCATAATTGATCAGCAAGATCAGAATCATTTTTATTTCGCCAAGCACGACTGACTGGGGCGTGCCTGAAATCGGGCTTGGCATGTACAGGGCTAGGTATAGGATAAGACACACAGTATGCAGTTTAAAACACAGCAATTTAACAAAAAGATTAACAAAAAGTAACCACAAAAAAGTGAACAGTGTGAAACAGTGCAAAAACATGACTGACTATTGGTTACAGTTTATAAAAATCGGACTATAGATTACAGCTGAAAAAAACAACAACCTATGGGGGGGGGAGTAAGTGAAGAGCATTTATAGAGTTCAGAGAGTTGACAGCTCAGGGGAAGAAGCTGTCCCTGTGCCTTGAGGTCCCAATGGAGATCGACCGATACCTCCGGCCTGAAGGGAGCCAAATGAAGAAGCTGTGGCCTGGGTGTGCGGGATAAACACCTGTGCATGGGTAATGTTAACTGTGTGTTTGAAGCAAGCAGAGATGCAACCTTTGCAGAACTGCTGTGGTGGAATACATGGGTTTTACACAGTTTTAGTGCCTGCCTGCAGAGCCGGCCCACCCATGAGGCGGGTTGAAACATTTGCCTCAGGCGGCACATCTGGGGGGGCGGCACCCGCCTGTCCATGGGTGCGGGGGGCAACCCGCCGAGCTGGAGGGGTAGCAGGCAGAAAGGGGGTATTGTGCCTAGCGGTGGGGAGGGGGGTCGGACCCCCCCTCCCTCACCTGGGTCCCTCAATCTGCGCTCCCCTCCAGCTGTAAATAGTTAAGTACCAGCGTATGATTAAGAGGCAACGGGCGGGGATCACTCACCTCTTCCGCGTTCCAGCGTGCGCTCCACTGACGTCACTTCCTGCAACGCCGTCCAATTACAATACAGTGGAGCTGGAGGGGAGCGCAGATCGGGGGACCCAGGCGAGGGAGGCCCAATACCCGCTAGGCCCAATACCCATTTCTGCCTGCTACCCCTCCAGCTCGGCGGCCTCCCCCCCCCCCATCCACGGCTGGGGGGGGCGGCGATTTTTTCTAATTTTGCCTCAGGTGGCAAAAAGTCTAGAGCCGGCCCTGCCTGCCTGTATTGGTGCAAGGAAGATGCACTTTCGTACATGTCCCGAATCTGATGCAGGGCTGGATTTACCATAAGGCACTGTAGGCACATGCCTACAGGCGCCTGATGATGGAAAGGTGGCTCACTCCCCTCCCCCAGTGCCTCCCTCCCTTCCTACCCATTCAGAGTCCAGATGAGAGTGTAAATGAGAGGTTGCTCACCCAGCTCTTGGCATTCCATTAACAAGATCTCCCTTCAATCAGGGGCACTTCTAGCTATTTAATACTGAGGTTCCTCTAGCTACCTAATACTTGGGGGCACCTCTAGCTACTTAATATTGGGGGTACTTCTGGCTACCTAATACTAAGGGGCACCTGTAGCTGCCTATGATAGGCAAGGGAAGTAAGGGAGAAGTGATGGCTGGGCCAGCCGGAAGCAGGAGATTTGGGCGCATGAGACAAGTGGACAAAAAGGGAGCCCTATTCACTCCCATTATAAATATCGTTTAATGGGCGCCGAACAGGGAAAAAAAGGCGTCAGAGATTATTAACGTTTTACAAACGGCGCCTGGATATTTTTAAGGTTTTATAACTATGTTTGTGATGATTTAACTTTACAAAATGAGCCTGTGACGAATAACGTTTATAAAGATACTAAATCACTATTTCTAAAACATTATTATCCACCCAAAAAAATTATTTACATTTTTTTATTTAAATGTTTTATTTGTTAATGTTTGTAAAACATTATTATCCATAGGGGGTCTTAGGTTTAGGCACCACCAGGGGGGTCTTAGGTTTAGGCACCAACAGGGGGGTCTTAGGTTTAGGCACCACCAGTGGGGTCTTAGGTTTAGGCACCAACAGGGGGGTCTTAGGTTTAGGCACCAACAGGGGGGTCTTAGGTTTAGGCACCAACAGGGGGGGTCTTAGGTTTAGGCACCACCAGGGGGGTCTTAGGTTTAGGCACCAACAGGGGGGTCTTAGGTTTAGGCACCACCAGGGGGGTCTTAGGTTTAGGCACCACCAGGGGGGTCTTAGGTTTAGGCACCAACAGGGGGGTCTTAGGTTTAGGCACCAACAGGGGGGTCTTAGGTTTAGGCACCAACAGGGGGGTCTTAGGTTTAGGCACCACCAGGGGGGTCTTAGGTTTAGGCACCAACAGGGGGGTCTTAGGTTTAGGCACCACCAGTGGGGTCTTAGGTTTAGGCACCAACAGGGGGGTCTTAGGTTTAGGCACCAACAGGGGGGTCTTAGGTTTAGGCACCACCAGGGGGGGTCTTAGGTTTAGGCACCAACAGGGGGGTCTTAGGTTTAGGCACCAACAGGGGGGGTCTTAGGTTTAGGCACCACCAGGGGGTCTTAGGTTTAGGCACCAACAGGGGGGTCTTAGGTTTAGGCACCAACAGGGGGTCTTAGGTTTAGGCACCACCAGGGGGGTCTTAGGTTTAGGCACCACCAGGGGGGTCTTAGGTTTAGGCACCAACAGGGGGGTCTTAGGTTTAGGCACCAACAGGGGGGTCTTAGGTTTAGGCACCAACAGGGGGGTCTTAGGTTTAGGCACCAACAGGGGAGTCTTAGGTTTAGGCACCACCAGGGGGGTCTTAGGTTTAGGCACCACCAGGGGGTCTTAGGTTTAGGCACCAACAGGGGGGTCTTAGGTTTAGGCACCAACAGGGGGGTCTTAGGTTTAGGCACCACCAGGGGGGTCTTAGGTTTAGGCACCACCAGGGGGTCTTAGGGTTAGGGATAGGTACAGGGAGGGTTTTTAACAAACGTAAATATAAGTTTCAGTTTAGAAACAGGGAAGATTAACGTTTTAAGAATTGTCGATCTCATACACATTATTTAATGATTTATAAATACTTAAAACACTATTTGTAAATGAAATTCTACACAATATTTTTATAAACGATAATACTGCTTATCGTTTACACCACGCGCCCTTTTTTCCCGACGCCCTTTTTTGATGTACGTGGGCCAGCCAGCACACGTGTGGAGCAGTTTGGTGGGGGTTTGTAGGTTCATGGAGGGCGAAGTCTAAGGTGCCAGGACATCTGTGCCTGTAGGCTCCTGTGAGGTAAATCCGGACCGGTACTGATATGACTTATATGGAATAAAGGCCCATTCACATAGGATTGCAAAAACGCTGGCAAAAGTTTATAGAGAAAGAGGCGCTACATGGCCACATTGTAGAGGGGGCTGCACTCAGCAATGGGTGGCTTCTGACCACCGAGGGAAGTCTCAATAGAATCCTGAGGCTTGCCTCTCTTCAGGGTAGGTATCTGATTTTGAACCCAAGCTTCGGCTGGAGTTCACTTTAAGGTATTTGCATAATTGTATTTTATGTGATGCCTTAAGGAGGCCACACACTATACAATTTTTTAAATATCTGTTCAATTTAAGAATTGCAATCAATTTTTCTGACTGATTGTAACATTTAAAAAATATGACCAATGTACCACACACGTATGTTCAATTTTTTCCGCAATTATGATAAAAATGATTGGATACTCTAGCAAAATTGCTAGGGTGTGTATATTAATAAATTGGCAATCTAACACACACCATACAATCTTTAGAAAGATTGAAGAAAAATATCTGGCATACCGGATCGATAAAAATCGAAGAAAACAGGAAATCCGATCTGATTTTTCAGTCGAATGAAAAAAAGCTTTAGATTTTTTCGGGAGATCCGATCGTTTCTATCGAATTACCGTAAAATTGGATCATTTTATTGTATCGTGTGTGGCCACCTTTATACCCACCTGGTTATTTTAGATATGGTGAATCAGATACATTTCACGTTGCATAATGGTATCACATGTTTAGGGACCGGTTATATCATTTATTACCATATAGGCTTATATATTACATAGTTCCCAACTGTCCCTCTTTCGGAGGGACAGTCCCTCTTTGGGAACCTCAGCTCCCTGTCCCTCTTTCTTCCTCATTTGTCCCTCTTTCAGGATTGATGTACAGATCTACAGTATGTAAATATATGTATTTTTCTACTGAAAAATGTGTTTAACTGACTTTAAACTTTATTCCCATCAATTAAATTGATATATTTCTTATTTTCAAATGTTAAAATGAAGTAAAGCTACTGATGATGGAAAGGGCCAGTGTGGCTTACATGATAAAATAACATCTTTTGATTCTGAATTCCCTGTGATATGCATGATGAGGGGTGTGTTGGGGGCATGGTTAGGGGTGTGGCAGAGGTGTGTCTTAAAGTGTCCCTCTTATCTCAAAAAGTTGATTGGTATGATATTATTTATTACCTTATAGTTAGTGACACGACAATATAATCTGTACAGCGCTGCATAATATGTTGGCGCTATATAAATACTTAAATAAATAAAATAAATAGGCTTCCATAAGCCTATAGGTGGTCCAAGTAGTATTATACTGTAAGTCCCCTCCCCCATCCTCCCTGCTTGTAAACCAACCTTATCACTGTGCAGGTGTTATCAGGATTCCATCGCAGAGTAAATACTAGAGCTAGTGATGAGTCATTTTGTAAAGTAAAGGGGGCTTTATAACCTTGTGACTTGGCAGCCAATCGACCATCTGATTAGATAAGTATTACCGTATTGCTGCCGCCAAGAGTATGCCTGAGCGACGATGCAACCAATTATACACAAACTTAAGGGGCCCATACACCTAACGATTTTCCTGCCGATATACAGCACAGTGCATATCATTGTGATCACTGTCAATAGCGGCATTCGAATTTCCGACGCTGTGAAGCTGCCGCTGCCACCACCCCCCTGCATACATTACCTGCTCCGCTGGCGCATGTCTCTGCTGTCACCGCTGCTTCTTCTCCGCTGGGTTCCGGCAGGCTTCACTTCTTACTGCCCGGGGAAGTTTAAACAGTAGAGGGTGCTCTAGTATTTAAACTTCCTGTCTGGACAGGAAGAAGTGAAGCCTGCCGGAACCCAGCGGAGAAGGAGCAGCGGTGACAGCGGGGACACGCGCCAGCGGAGCAGGTAATGTATGCAGGGGGGTGGTGGCAGCAGCAGCTTCACAGATGGTGAATCGATTTCATGCTGAAATCGGTTCACAATCTGTTTGCAGTAAAGGCAGCCATACGATCCCTCTCTGATCAGATTCGATCAGAGAGGGAACTATCTGTTGGTCGATCTGATGGCAAATCGACCAGTGTATGGCCACCTTTAGATTAGCGCTGCAACCTTAATTAATCTAAAATCAATTATCAAGGGGTGAGCAGCACAAACTTTTAATGCAATTTTTTTGCAAAGCATGCACGCAGCAGTGGAGACCCTAATCCCCACAAGAAATACAGGATCTTCTCAAAAAATTAGCATATTGTGATAAAGTTCATTATTTTCTGTAATGTACTGATAAACATTAGACCTTCATATATTTTAGATTCAAATACACACAACTGAAGTAGTTCAAGCCTTTTATTGTTTTATTATTGATGATTTTGGCATACAGCTCATGAAAACCCAAATTTCCTATCTCAAAAAATTAGCATATTTCATCCGACCAATAAAAGAAAAGTGTTTTTAAAACAAAAAAGGTCAACCTTCAAATAATTATGTTCAGTTATGCACTCAATACTTGGTCGGGAATCCTTTTGCAGAAATGACTGCTTCAATGCGGTGTGGCATGGAGGCAATCAGCCTGTGGCACTGCCCAGGTGTTATGGAGGCCCAGGATGCTTCGATAGCAGTCTTAAGCTCATCCAGAGTGTTGGGTCTTGCATCTCTCAACTTTCTCTTCACAATATCCCACAGATTCTCTATGGGGTTCAGGTCAGGAGAGTTGGCAGGCCAATTGAGCACAGTAATACCATGGTCAGTAAACCATTTACCAGTGGTTTTGGCACTGTGATCAGGTGCCAGGTTGTGCTGAAAAATGAAATTTTCATCTCCATAAAGCTTTTCAGCAGATGGAAGCATAAAGTGCTCCAAAATCTCCTGATAGCTAGCTGCATTGCATCCATCTGAAAATGGCGCCTGTGAATAATGGCGCACAGTGTTGCCGCTAATCCGTTTGCCGCTTATCGCTAATTAACGTTAAAGCCTTATTGTTATTTAGCGTTAAAGCCTTATCGTTATTTAGCGTTAACACACAGAACCCTCTCTGTACCTATCCCTAACCCCTAAACCCCCCCGGTGGTGCCTAACCCTAACCACCCCCCTGGTGGTGCCTAACCCTAAGCACCCCCCTGGTGGTGTATATTGTACTGTAACTATACCTAACCCTACTCTCACACAGAACCCTCCCTGTACCTAACCCTAACCACCCCCTTGGTGGTGCCTAAACCTAAGACCCCCCTGGTGGTGCCTAACCCTAAGACCCCCCCCCAGTGGTGCCTAACCCTAACCTTGACAGTGTTACATTAAATCCATTCACCGTTTTGCAGTTAAATAACGTCTTCAGTTTGGCTTATGTAGGGTGCTATTGATAAATAACGTTAGTGTGTGCCACTATTGATAAATAACGTTAGTGTGTGCCACTATTGATAAATAACGTTAGTGTGTGCCGTTTTTCTTCTTTTTTCCCTGTGCGCCATTATTATGCAGTACTAACGATAAATAGCGATAAGCGTATCTTTTTAATGCGGCGCCATTTTTATGCATAGGCGCTGTGCGCCATTATTCACTGATCCCAGCTGCATTGACCCTGCCCTTGATAAAACACAGTGGACCAACACCAGCAGCTGACATGGCACCCCAGACCACCACTGACTGTGGGTACTTGACACTGGACTTCAGGCATTTTGGCATTTCCCTCTCCCCAGTCTTCCTCCAGACTCTGGCACCTTGATTTCCGAATGACATGTAAAAGTTGCTTTCATCCGAAAAAAGTACTTTGGACCACTGAGCAACAGTCCAGTGCTGCTTCTCTGTAGCCCAGGTCAGGTGCTTCTGCTGCTGTTTCTGGTTCAAAAGTGGGCTCATGCTTCCATCTGCTGAAAAGCTTTATGGAGATAAAGATTTCATTTTTCAGCACGAACTGGCACCTGCTCACAGTGCCAAAACCACTGATAAATGGTTTACTGACCATGGTATTACTGTGCTCAATTGGTCGGCCAACTCTCCTGACCTGAACCCCATAGAGAATCTGTAGGATATTGTGAAGAGAAAGTTGAGAGACGCAAGACCCAACACTCTGGATGAGCTTAAGGCCGCTATCGAAGCATCCTGGGCCTCCATAACACCTGAGCAGTGCCACAGGCTGATTGCCTCCATGACACGCCGCATTGAAGCAGTCATTTCTGCAAAAGGATTCCTGACCAAGTATTGAGTGCATAACTGAACATAATTATTTAAAGGTTGACTTTTTTTTGTTTTAAAAACACTTTTCTTTTATTGGTCGGATGAAATATGCTAATTTTTTGAGATAGGAAATTTGGGTTTTCTTGAGCTGTATGCCAAAATCATCAATATTAAAACAGTAAAAGGCTTGGAACTACTTCAGTTGTGTGTATTTGAAGCTAAAATATATGAAAGTCTAATGTTTATCAGTACATTACAGAAAATAATGAACTTTATCACAATATGCAAATTTTATGAGAAGATCCTGCATATATAACATACAGAGGGGCTGCAGCACACAACAGGAAAACAGTGATGGGGCCTCTTGGTTACGCTTTAAGGCGCTTAAGCTCACCAACTGCGCCAAAGTGTCCCCGATCTGGTGAGTCCTACTCTAACCAGGCAATGCTAGTTTTTATCAGCAGTCTAGTGGGAACTAATCCAAAAACTCAAGAGTCAACTAAATGGGAGAAAAGGAAATTAAAAACACCTTACCTTCCACTAGCTACCAAATGAACTCTCTGAACATGTGCACATGTTCAGAGAGTTCATTTGGTAGCTTAATTGATCTAAAAATACAATAAAAGTTACAATAAAATTTCGTAGAGCGCTCCCCTGCTGCGTGTACAGCAAAAGTCAAATGTTATAGCAAAAGGGTAGACAAGCACTGCATACAATTCATACACAGCCAATGTGGCTGAAAGTTCACAATGAATAGAGTTCAATCGTGCAGAGACACTTGCGGTAGTGGTTAGTAACAGGCACAGTTAGGGATCATTTCCCCCTTCTTGTACCCACTCACTGGACGATGCGGCCAATCTGGGCCCGACTACGCTTCCAAGGTATTGGCCACCTCGCAGCCTCTCGAACAAAGCGGGTCACTCCTTGGTGCACTCCGTCCAGTTATCAGCAAGCATCAGTGGATTCCATTCATTGTATATAAAAAGATAAAAATGCTAACATCGCGTAAAAATATCACTTTTATTAGCTAAAAAAATGACAAGCCAATACAGAGCTGCCAATAGTATAAAACGCAATGTCATAAGTACAGCGGTTTGTCCTTCAAAGCTGACGCCAGGCTGATGCGGACAATTAAACACTTTAGTGCGCCGCAGTGATTATAGGTATAGCAGCGCTGCCGCTCGCCACTCCGCTGATAGACTTGCTCAACCAACTGCAACCAATTTTTAGGCTGCATGTATCAGTTGAACATGATGCAAAATGTGGGGCTAACTTGCTTGATTAGGTGCCCTGTGGTAACGGTGAGCGATATCGAGATGAGCGATGGAACCCACTTGCGATGTCCCCCCTAATGTAAAATGTCCCATCCCCCCACCCCATGCAGTATACTTGACCTGTCCGTTGCTGGCTCCAGCTTCATCCTCTGTCCACATACATACGCCCCACGTGGTTGCCAGCACAACGTGGCCACGTGAGATTTCACTCACACACCCACGTATACGCCGGCAACTACGTGAGGGATGCGATGCGTATGTGGACGGAGCCCAGAGCCAGCAATGGACAGGTAAAGTATACTGCAACGGGGGGGGCAGACCATTAACATTAGAGGGGACAGCGTGGGAGGAGCGGCGAGGTGGCAGATGTGGCGTCACAAGGCCAATTCCCAAGAGATTCCATGCTGAAAACATTCGGGAATCGGCCTGTGGTGTATGGACAGACAATAGACCTCTCTCCAATCAGATTTGATCAGCGAGAGATATGTCTCTTGGTTGATCTGCCCATACATCTTCTGATGTATAGGTGTTTTAGCCACTCTGCGACTGTATAAGGCAGGATGGCGGCTGCAGAATGGCTCTCTCATTCCTCCATCTCGCCACTGAGGGGCACAGCGATCAGCCTGCCAGCGACTGATCAGCGCTGGCAGGCTGTGATCTTTACTTACGTAAGAAAATGTATTTATATAGCGCTGACATCAAGTATTCCCTTGTAACTTAACTGAGGGGCTCACAATTGAATCCCTGATATAGTCATATGACAATAGGGGCTTGATTGACAAAGCCATGATAACTCTTATCATGGTCGCGCTAGCGCTATGACCTGTGTAATGTTTTTCACCCGCAAACTCAAATTTGCGCACAAATTCGCGGGTGTTTTCTCGTGAAAATGTATGTTTGCACGCGAAAAACATTACATGCGTTATAGCACGCGCAAAAACACTAGCGCGGCCGTGATAAGCGTTAACAAGGCTTTGTGAATCAAGCCCTATATGTTTAATGTTATGCATCTTAGTATAGGACCAATTTGGGGGGGGAGGGGGGGGAATAAAAACGGCAACAAGTACGCCATTGTTTTATTGATAAAAATGGCAGCAGCAATCAGATAACACCAACAGAAAGCTCTACTCATAGGCAAACGCAGGGGGGGATTACAGCTGCCCAGAATCCCCCCCCCCCCCCCCCCCCCCAGACCAGGGCCAGTGCAGTGTTTGGGGACAGGCACAAGTTGAGACACCAGAATATCTGCAGGTATCCTGCAGCTCACAGCACTGCCCCCCTTTCTATCCCTGCTACAGTTGACTTTGGATGGAGCAGCAGCATGTGCACAAAGCATGGAGCAGCTCTGGTGTGTGAGTGCTTCACTTTCCCCTTCATTACCAATGTCAGCTGTCCTCATTATTATCTGTATCCAAACTGCTTCTGATCGATCCTGTTGTTGGTCGGTCGGGAAATTGCATTGTGTGTACCCAGCATGATGTCCTACCATATTATTATACTGTATTGTGCGTGGCTGAGGGAGACCTTTCAGGAATCCCCCCCTTGAAAATCCTGAGTTTGCCCCTGCTACTGGTGAGAAGAAAATGAGGTAAAATTAATTTGGGTGCTAAGTTGTATGACCGACCGTTAAAGTTGTGAAGTGCCGAATTGTAAAAAAATGGCCTGGTCACTAGGGGGGGTATAAACCTCTGGTCCTGGTAGTGGTTAAGCAATAGACGTAAGAAGAATTGTAAAGCCAGTAAAAATAATCCCTTTTGTCCCAGAATGCTCAGGGGGGATACTGCATCGCTAAAAAGCCAAAGCATCACTGGGAAAGCGAGGCTACACACCTATATACAGCAATATATAAATATAGGAAATATTTCTGATGCTGAAACGAGGATCAGTAACATAAAAGTGGGTATCCTGAATAAGTGACTACATTGTAGCATAGGTCACTGTGTTTCCTCTTAAAGGATACCCGAACTGACATGTGACATGATGAGATAGACATGAGTATGTACAGTGCCTAGCACACAAATAACTATGCTGTGTTCCTTTTTTTCTTTCTCTGCCTGAAAGAGTTAAATATCAGGTATGTAAGTGGCTGACTCAGTCATGACTCAGACAAGAAGTGACTACAGTGTGACCCTCACTGATAAGAAATTCCCCTTTTTTTACCTCTTTCTTGCTGTCAGAAGCCGTTGTCTGCTAGGATAGTGTTTTATAGTTGGGATTTCTTATCAGTGAGGGTCACACTGTAGTCACTTCCTGTCTGAGTCATGACTGAGTCAGCCACTTGCATACCTGATATTTAACCCTTTCAGGCAGAGAAAGAAAAAAAGGAGCACAGCATAGTTATTTGTGTGCTAGGCAATGTACATACACATGTCTATCTCATCATGCCACATGTCACTTTGGGTATCCTTTAAAATACAATTGCTCTTCCAGCTCTTGGGCCTACCGTGGCTGTTACTATGCACCAAATATTACTTTGTTTTATAGAAAATGAATATTCGGGTATTCAGTAATTTTTTTTTCTGGCTACATCACATCATTTGTGATGTAGATAGATGAGATCACCAGAGGTGGTGCTTTCACTGTACAGCAGGTGGCAGTAGCATCCCCTCCTTCTCCTCCTCCTCTTCCTCATTTCATCCCTGGTCCTATGAGGTTTCTGTATCAACCACACTTCAGCTCATAAGAGCTGACACTAAATCCTAAACCAGGTTAGCGGTGAGGGAGCCCAGCTTGGCAATCCTCGGATAATGAGGGCAGTTTTACAGATTAGCGCTGCATTTCATGACACAGGACTGTGCTTTTTAAAAAAAAAAAAACGTATCATATTTTCCACCTGTTATTTCTGAACTCATTTAGAAAACGCAAATCGACAGAAAAGTGGAGCGGCGGCCCCTAGCAACCCAAGGCATCTCCCGCAGACACAAATAAATCTGCAGTATTTAAACTGGCTACGTAAATGTGCCACCTGTGGTTGTCCCCACGACATTAGCCACAGGCAACACGCACAGATGTGTGACACGCGTATGTATGTATTGCTTCCACTTTAACATATTATTCATAAATGTGAGATTGAGAGAAAACAGCTCGGCTCTCAGCACCATCAGTGTCTGAGTAGTTTGCACTCTCCGAGCAATGCTGTCAGCCAGGGTAAAACCTAAAGGAAGAGGAAAACGGAGGCTGCCATGTTTGTTCACAATTAAAGCCCATCTCCTGAAACAGATCTAAAAATACCATTCAAAGTAAAATCTAACAAGACTGAAAAAAAAAAATACATGCGCCTTCTCAGATCTATTTTGGGAGTCACATGGAAGGACAAAATGAGCAACGAGGCTGTTCTCTTGAAGACACACTGTACCAGTATCATGGCAATCCTCAAACCAAGAAGACTCCGCTGGTCGGGTCACGTACAGCAAAGTCCCCGGCATCTGGCACCTGCAGGGATCGCCTGATGCCGAGATATATGTGCTTGCCGGTTGCGTGAGCAACCGGCCGAAATAGTATGCGGTAATCACCGCCTGGCAGCTGGCTAAGCAGGAAGTGATGCTCACTTCCTGTTGGTCAATTGACAGCGGGTCGTTTAAAAACACACGTGTCACCATAGACTTACATGACTTCCGGTCTGCAGCACGTTGCCGCAGGTCGCTGCAGGGTAAGGTAGTTATGCGCTCGCGTTAGAAAAGGTACATCCAGCGCACCGCACCGCACGCCATGTGATTTGACCCACAGACTTTCATTGCCCTGCGGTAGGCTGTGGTGAAAATGCTGCAAAGTCCCAGTGTGAGAGGGCCCTCAGGCGCTAGGTTAACAGTGAGAGTTGCGTTACATTCCCTGGAACAGTTGGAACGCAATGGGAAGGCAGCGCCGCACATTATCCGAGCGTTGCATACACCCATTGAGGCAAAGGAGACAGCTGCCCCAGGGCTTGTAGGGGCCCCCAGTGGCTACAAGAGGAAAAAAAATTCAAATCGGCCTTATAGTTTTTGAGAAAATCGATTTTAAAGTTTCAAAGGAAAAAAAAATACACATTTAAAAACCTGCCGACTTTAATGGTTAATAGCAAATCCACCTTAAATGCTATAAACCCTAAATTTGCAGGATATGTTAAGGATCATTAGAAATAAGAGGAAAAAACAATTTTTCAAAAAGACCTTATAGTTTTTGAGAAAATCGATTTTAAAGTTTCGAAGGAAAAAAGTATACTTTTAAATGCGGTAAATGTCATTTTTAGTAGCAAACCTAACGGTAGTGTAATTTTACATGCATCAAACGAAAGCGCAATAAATTTCCTGATGGGGTTTCCAGGGGGTCTATACGCAGCCGCAGCGCTTTGGCCAGGGATCGCTATACAGCCGCAATATGGCTGTATGAAGATCCCTGGCATTTTTTCCTATTTTCCCTTTTTTTTTTATGTTTAGAGTGTGGGAATTTAAAAAAAAAAAATTATGTGGGGTCCCCCTTCCTGAAACTTTTTAACCCCTTGTCCCCCATGCAGGCTGGGATAGCCAGAAAGTGGAGCTCCGACCGATTGGGACTTCACACCCTGACTATACCAGCTGCAAAAAAGGTCCCCTAATGCCGATTTTTGTTCCGAGGTATATGTTGGGGGGGCCCCCCAGGTTTATTTTGCCCTGGGGCCCCATTGTTGCTTAACTTCTTGCCGACCGCGTCACGCCAGTAGGCGTGGCCGCGGCGGCAGCCCCAGGACCGCCTAACGCCAATTGGCGTAAAGTCCTGGGGCTCTGTTTTGCAGGAGATCACGCGCAGGCTGCGCGCGCATCTCCTGCTTGGGGGGCGGAGCTCCGCCCCGCCTTCAGTCTCCGAGCGGCTATTGCCGCTCGGGAGACCGGTAGACGGCGTGATCGCCGTCTATTTACTTTGTGCAGCGCTGCGATCAGCAGCAGCGCTGCACTGGGGACAGCCGTGTGACACGGCTGTCCCCATGGGGGACAAGAGAGCGATCGGCTCTCATAGGCAGAAGCCTATGACAGCCGATCGCCATAATTGGCCGGCTGTGGGGAGGGAGGGAGGGAGGGAATAATTTTAAAGGAACAGGGGATTTTAGAAAAAAAACCCTAACAAAAATATTTATTTAAAAAAAAATAAACATGGGGGGAGCGATCAGACCCCACCAACAGAGAGCTCTGTTGGTGGGGAGAAAAGGGGGGGGGGAATCACTTGTGTGCTGAGTTATGCGGCCCTGCAGCTTGGCCTTAAAGCTGCAGTGGCCATTTTAGCTAAAAAATGCCTGGTCACTAGGGGGGTTTAGCCCTGCAGTCCTCAAGTGGTTAAACCGGCCCTGCATACACCGTAGCATAGAGTCGATGAAAAGTAAGCTTCACTGCACTGTTGAGGCCAGTGTTATGCGATAAACACGCCTGCATGCAGTATACCGCACTCTGTCAAAACGCACCGCAACGGCCACACTGTGAACAGTGCATTGCTTTTGCACTCCTTCTGCGATACAATATGGCCGTTATGACGCACCGCAGTAGCTCGCTGTGGACCTAGCCTTAGGAGTTGGTGGCACTGGCATTGTCTTTGTGCTGAATACTAGCAGTCACATGGATATGTTTACTATCAATCATATGAATATGTTTATAATGCTACATTTAATTTCTGGAAGTGTAAAAAAAAAGTGTAGTCTGTTTCATAGGCACTATCTACATGGAGTTTGCATGTTTTCCCTGCATAGGTTAGCATTAGGACTCTTTTACGGTGTAAGCTGAAAAAATGTTGCATTCTAACTTTCTATAGCAGTGCATTGTGAAATATCTTTCAGTTAACCACTTAAGGACTGCAGTCATAAAACCCCTTAAGGACCAGAGCCTTTTTTTCCATTCGGACCACTGCAGCTTTCACGGTTTATTGCTCAGTCATACAACCTACCACCTAAATGAATTTTACCTCCTTTTCTTGTCACTAATACAGCTTTCTTTCGGTGCTATTTGATTGCTGCTGCGAGTTTTACTTTTTATTATATTCATCAAAAAAGACATGAATTTTGTCAAAAAAATGACTTTTTTAACTTTCTGTGCTGACATTTTTCAAATAAAGTAAAATTTCCTATATATTTGAGCGCGAAAGATATTCTGCTACATGTCTTTGATAAAAAAAAACCATTCAGTGTATATTTATTGGATTGGGTAAAAGTTATAGCGTTTACAAACTATGGTGCCAAAAGTGAATTTTCCCATTTTCAAGCATCTCTGACTTTTCTGCGCACCTGTCAGGTTTCATGAGGGGCTAAAATTCCAGGATAGTACAAATCCCCCCCAAATGACCCCATTTTGGAAAGAAGACATCCCAAAGTATTCAGTGAAAGGCATGGTGAGTTCATAGAAGATTTTATTTTTTGTCACAAGTTAGCGGAAAATGACACTTTGTAACAAAAAAAACAAAAAAAAAAGTTTCCATTTCTTCTAACTTGCGACAAAAAAAAATGAAATCTGCCACGGACTCACTATGCTACTCTCTGAATACCTTGAAGTGTCTACTTTCCAAAATGGGGTCATTTGTGGGGTGTGTTCACTGTCCTGGCATTTTGGGGGGTGCCTAATTGTAAGCACCCCTGTAAAGCCTAAAGATGCTCATTGGACTTTGGGCCCCTTAGCGCAGTTAGGCTGCAAAAAAGTGCCACACATGTGGTATTGCCGTACTCAGGAGAAGTAGTATAATGTGTTTTGGGGTGTATTTTTACACATACCCATGCTGGGTGGGAGAAATATCTCCGTAAATGACAATTGTTTTATTTTTTTTACACACAATTGTCAATTTATAGAGATATTTCTCCCACTCAGCATGGGTATGTGGAAAAATACACCCCAAAACACATTATACTACTTCTCCTGAGTACGGCGATACCACATGTGTGGCACTTTTTTGCACCCTAACTGCGCTAAGGGGCCCAAAGTCCAATGAGTACCTTTAGGATTTCACAGGTCATTTTGAGAAATTTCGTTTCAAGACTGCTCCTCACGGTTTAGGGCCCCTAAAATGCCAAAACAGTATAGGAATCCCACAAATTACCCCATTTTAGAAAGAAGACACCCCAAGGTATTCCATTAGGAGGATGGTGAGTTCATAGAAGATTTTTTTTTTTTGTCACAAGTTAGCGGAAATTGATTTGAATTGTTTTTTTTCACAAAGTGTCATTTTCTGCTAACTTGTGACAAAAATAAAATCTTCTATGAACTCACCATACTCCTAACGGAATACCTTGGGGTGTCTTCTTTCTAAAATGGGGTCATTTGTGGGGTTCCTATACTGCCCTGGCATTTTAGGGGCCCTAAACCGCGAGGAGTAGTCTTGAAACCAAATGTCGCAAAATGACCTGTGAAATCCTAAAGGTACTCATTGGACTTTGGGCCCCTTAGCGCACTTAGGGTGCAAAAAAGTGCCACACATGTGGTACCGCCGTACTCAGGAGAAGTAGTATAATGTGTTTTGGGGTGTATTTTTACACATACAGATGCTAGGTGGGAGAAATATCTCTGTAAATGACAATTATTTGATTTTTTTACACACAATTGTCCATTTACAGAGAGATTTCTCCCACCCAGCATGGGTATGTATAAAAATACACCTCAAAACACATTATACTACTTCTTCTGAGTACGGCGATACCACATGTGTGACACTTTTTTGCAACCTAGGTGCGCTAAGGGGCCTAACGTCCTATTCACAGGTCATTTTGAGGCATTTGGATTCTAGACTACTCCTCACGGTTTAGGGCCCCTAAAATGCCAGGGCAGTATAGGAACCCCACAAGTGACCCCATTTTAGAAAGAAGACACCCCAAGGTATTCCGTTAGGGGTATGGTGAGTGCATAGAAGATTTTCTTTTTGTCACAAGTTAGCGGAAAATGACACTTTGTGAAAAAAAAAACAATACATATCAATTTCCGCTAACTTGTGACAAAAAATAAAATCTTCTATGAACTCACCATACTCCTAACGGAATACCTTGGGGTGTCTTCTTTCTAGAATGGGGTCATTTGTGGGGTTCCAATACTGCCCTGGCATTTTAGGGGCCCTAAACCGTGAGGAGTAGTCTTGAACCCAAATGTCTCAAAATGACCTGTGAAATCCTAAAGGTACTCATTGGACTTTGGGCCCCTTAGCACAGTTAGGCTGCAAAAAAGTGTCACACATGTGGTATCGCCGTACTCAGAAGAAGTAGTATAATGTGTTTTGTGGTGTATTTTTACATATAACCATGCTGGGTGGGAGAAATATCTCTGTAAATGACACATTTTTGATTTTTTTTACACACAATTGTCCATTTACAGAGAGATTTCTCCCACCCAGCATGGGTATGTGTAAAAATACACCACAAAACACATTATACTACTTCTCCTGAGTATGGCGATACTACATGTGTGACACTTTTTTGCAGCCTAGGTGCGCTAAGGGGCCCAACGTCCTATTCACAGGTCATTTTGAGGCATTTGTTTTCTAGACTACTCCCTACGGTTTAGGGCCCCTAAAATGCCAGGGCAGTATAGGAACCCCACAAGTGACCCCATTTTAGAAAGACGACACCCCAAGGTATTCCGTTAGGGGTATGGTGAGTTCATAGAAGATTTTATTTTTTGTCACAAGTTAGTGAAAAATGACACTTTGTGAAAAAAACAATAAAAATCCAATTTCCGCTAACTTTTGACAAAAAATAAAATCTTCTATGAACTCATCATACACCTAACAGAATACCTTGGGGTGTCTTCTTTCTAAAATGGGGTCACTTGTGGGGTTCCTATACTGCCCTGGCATTTTACGGGCCCAAAACTGTGAGTAGTCTGGAAACCAAATTTCTCAAAATGACTGTTCAGGGGTATAAGCATCTGCAAATTTTGATGACAGGTGGTCTATGAGGGGGCAAATTTTGTGGAAACGGTCATAAGCAGGGTGGCCTCTTAGATGACAGGATGAATTGGGCCTGATCTGATGGATAGGAGTGCTAGGGGGGTGACAGGAGGTGATTGATGGGTGTCTCAGGGGGCGGTTAGAGGGGAAAATAGATGCAATCAATGCACTGGGGAGGTGATCGGAAGGGGGTCTGAGGGGGATCTGAGGGTTTGGCCGAGTGATCAGGAGCCCACACGGGGCAAATTAGGGCCTGATCTGATGGGTAGGTGTGCTAGGGGGTGACAGGAAGTGATTTATGGGTGTCTCAAGGTGTGATTAGAGGGGGGAAATAGATGCAAGCAATGCACTAGCGAGGTGATCAGGGCTGGGGTCTGAGGGCGTTCTGAGGTGTGGGCGGGTGATTGGGTGCCCGCAAGGGGCAGATTAGGGTCTAATCTGATGGGTAACAGTGACAGGTGGTGATAGGGGGTGATTGATGGGTAATTAGTGGGTGTTTAGAGGAGAGAATAGATGTAAACACTGCGCTTGGGAGGTGATCTGATGTCGGATCTGCGGGCGATCTATTGGTGTGGGTGGGTGATCAGATTGCCCGCAAGGGGCAGGTTAGGGGCTGATTGATGGGTGGCAGTGACAGGGGGTGATTGATGGGTGGCAGTGACAGGGGGTGATTGACAGGTGATCAGTGGGTTATTACAGGGAAGAACGGATGTAAATAATGCACTGGCGAATCGATAAGGGGGGGGTTGAGGGCAATCTGAGCGTGTGGGCGGGCGATTGGGTGCCCGCAAGGGTCTAATCTGATGGGTAACAGTGACAGGTGGTGATAGGGGGTGATTGATGGGTGATTGATGGGTAATTAGTGGGTGTTTAGAGGAGAGAATAGATGTAAACGATGGATTTGGGAGGTGATCTGATGTCGGATCTGCGGGCGATTTATTGGTGTGGGTGGGTGATCAGATTGCCCGCAAGGGGCAGGTTAGGGGCTGATTGATGGGTGGCAGTGACAGGGGGTGATTGATGGGTGGCAGTGACAGGGGGTGATTGACAGGTGATCAGTGGGTTATTACAGGGAAGAACGGATGTAAATAATGCACTGGCGAATCGATAAGGGGGGGGGGGGTTGAGGGCAATCTGAGCGTGTGGGCGGGCGATTGGGTGCCCGCAAGGGTCTAATCTGATGGGTAACAGTGACAGGTGGTGATAGGGGGTGATTGATGGGTGATTGATGGGTAATTAGTGGGTGTTTAGAGGAGAGAATAGATGTAAACGATGGATTTGGGAGGTGATCTGATGTCGGATCTGCAGGCGATCTATTGGTGTGGGTGGGTGATCAGATTGCCCGCAAGGGGCAGGTTAGGGGCTGATTGATGGGTGGCAGTGACAGGGGGTGATTGACGGGTGATTGACGGGTGATTGATGGGTGATTGACGGGTGATTGACAGGTGATCAGGGGGGATAGATGCATACAGTACACAGGGGGGGGGAGGGTCTGGGGGGGTCTGGGGAGAATCTGAGGGGTGGGGGGGTGATCAGGAGGGAGCAGGGGGCAGTTTAGGGACTAAAAAAAAAAATAGCGTTGACAGATAGTGACAGGGAGTGATTGATGGGTGATTAGGGGGGTGATTGTGTGCAAATGGTGGTCTGGGGGGTGGGCAGGGGGGGGTCTGAGGGGTACTGTGGGCGATCAGGGGGCAGGGGGGGGCAGATCAGTGTGTTTGGGTGCAGACTAGGGTGGCTGCAGCCTGCCCTGGTGGTCCCTCGGACACTGGGACCACCAGGGCAGGAGGCAGCCTGTATAATACACTTTGTAAACATTACAAAGCGTATTATACGCTTCCTATCCGGGGATCGTCGGGTTAACAACCCGCCGGCGCTTCCGATTGGCCGGCGGGTTGACGTCGCGGGTGGGCGGAGCCTATTGCCGGTGGATGCGCGCGCATCCCAGCGCGCGATCCCCGGCCAGAGAGTGCCCCAGGACCTGACGCCAATCTGCGTTACGTGGTCCTGGGGCTGCCACTTTGCCGCCGCCAATATGAAGTAGGCGGTCGGCAAGTGGTTAAACAAATACCGTATATTCCGGCGTATAAGACGACACCCCAACTTTTCCAGTTAAAATATAGAGTTTGGGATATACTTGCCGTATAAGACTACCCCTCTTCCAACACACAGCAAATTAAAATAAAAATAAAAAAAATCATGTACTGGTGCTGTGTATGAACAGATACTGGTGCTGTACTGTATGTGGTACCCAGTATATAACAGTATATAGTCAATTGACTTGTTGCATTGGTCAACTCTCCTTAAGTAGACTGGTCAGCTCTCCTTGTCTACCTGTTTATCAGAGCGGTATGGAACAATAGATTGCGCTCCCTCAGCAGGGAGATCTGAGAGGCGGTAACAGGATAGGGCGTATCACCCGGCATCAATGACACCCGGCGTATAAGACGACCCCCAACTTTTCAGAAGATTTTCAAGGGTTAAAAAGTAGTCTTATACGCAGGAATATACAGTAATGTGAACTGAGCCATAAGGAAACATACAGTAGACATAACCTTGCACATTAGTTGTCAGTTCCGTTATTACTGACAGAGTCTGATTTAGTGTAAAAGGACCCAAGGACCCATTAAAACGCTTAAGTGAAAAAAAAGGGGCCCAAGGCTTGGTTTAAACTATCCTAAAAAACATTCCATTTAGCATAACGAAACAGAACAGATGCCAAAGGATGCAAACATATTCTATGTTAATCAATAGGATCTGTTCACATCAGAGCAGGATCATCAACCAGAGTGAACGGTGCAGTGTGAACTGAGCCCTCTCTCATGTGTTTGCTTTAATGCCAGTTTCGCTAAACTGATTTGTGAGATCCTTGTGGACCAGGCAGTCAGAGGAAGGACATGAAGGAGGGGTTAATACATATGAAAGAGGAGGGAGAAAAAAGGGAATAAAACATGAAAAAGGAAATTGATGCTCAATGGAGCTGTTCATGAAAGAAATGGGTTGCTGTACATGGGTGATACACATGGAAGAGAGGGCTGCGCATGGAATGGGAGGGGCTGCTGTACATGGATGATACACATGGAAGAGAAGGCTGCGCATGGAATGGGAGGGGCTGCTGTACATGGATGATACACATGGAAGAGAGGGCTGCGCATGGAATGGGAGGGGCTGCTGTACATGGATGATACACATGGAAGAGGGGGCTGCGCATGGAATGGGAGGATCGAAAGGGGAGTCACAACATACTCAAAAAGTATAAATCCAGCCTTGATTAGAAGTGTGGTGAGAATTTTGTGAACTTGCCAGCGACAATTTCGCTTATCCCTACAAACCTCTAACCTCCTGTATTATCTACAAGCTGTGAATATAATGTTACCAGTAGCTTCCTACTGCACTGCCCCAAATATACTGCAACCAGGGACACTTACTTTAAGAAATTGTTGGAACTATTCCCAGACTTTCTCACACTAGAAGATGAGAGAAAAACATATATCTTACTGGGAGAAGAGGAATCCACAGTGACAATCTCTGCACACTATGTCACAGCATGCCAGAGACTGAGTGGAGCATAACGGAACTGTAAACCTAAAAAATGTCCACAGACTGCTAAGCCATGCATTGTCCCCCTACCCCACCTCCCTCCCATGTCCCCCCTTTCCCCTTGCTTTGGCAATACCTGTAATGAATCTTGGTCATGCCAATAAAGCTATCTTTGACTCTTTGACTTTGAGCTTTCCACCCGTGTCTTTGAATTTTTTGCTTCTTTCTTCCTCTAGTGCTCATTGTTACTTTCAGACTACGGTCATTTGTATCACTTGCGAGGCTGAGACATGAATGTAAGTGGGAGAGATGAGTAGCTGCAGGCTGTGGATGTGTTCACAGGCTCAGAGGAAGCGTTTGCCAGCAACGCACAACAGTTCAGCCTCCTAGAAGTGGTGTTCAAACATCTGTTGGGTGGAGATGTGCTCCGATCTGCCAGTCCTGACCGATGGTGTCACTTGCTGGTCCTCTGCCTGCTCCCGGCAACGTGTAGTGCTGCAATCCGCATAAAAGTCAGACAGTGAGGTTAGAGACAATTCAGGGCAAAACATTTACTCTTTTCATTCTGTGTGATGGGAAGAAAGGTTCCAACCACTTTCAGGATTTTTTAATGTTGTCTGTGTTCCCCTGTGGAAATTATTTTCCTCACTTCCTCTTCCTGTAACAGAAAGGGGAGTTTCAAGGTATTTTGGCTGTTGTTACAACATGAGCAGGCTCTAAAGGTGGCCATACATTTATGGATTTGGTGGCCATACGATTAGTTAATAATTGTCAAATTGGATGAAGATCAGTGCCACCAAAAGCATACCCGAACGACAATATAACTAATTTCAGCCCAAAATTGGTTGAATCGGTGACCATACGTCCCACTTTACCCGGGTCGCGTCCCGCCTTCGGAGTCCGCTGTCCCAGGCTGCATGAGGTCCCGGGAAAAGTCCCGCATTTAGCAGTGGGACGTCCCGGCCTTGGGACTCTGGCCACCGTATGATGCATGAACTGGCTGCGGTGTCTATAGACGCCGCGCCAGTTCATAGCCCGCAGCCCCGCTCCAGCCTTCATAGTCTTCCGCCAGGCAGAGCAGGGCTAAGGGAAGATGGCGTCCGAAGCCCGGTACTGGAGACTATTTGTGTCTGCAGTACAGGGCTTCGGGCGCCATCTTCCCGTAGCCCTGCTATTCCATTCAGCGCGGGAGATATGCAGGAGCAAGATCGTCGGGAGCTGCACACCAGAAGCTGGCCGGGTGAGGGGACTTCTGTCAGGTGAGTAAACTATTTTCTTTGCAGGTGAAAGGCTGACCACATTGTGTTATTTTCTGCTGAAATGTTGCCCAAATTGCGTTATTTACTGCTGAAATGTTTCCCACATTGCATTATTTTCTGCTGAAATATGCCCACATTGCATTATTTTCTGGTGAAATGTTGCCCACATTGCGTTCTTTTCTGGTGAAATTTTGCCCACATTGAGTTTATTTTCTGCTGAAATATTACCCACATTGCATCTTATTTACTGCTGAAATGTTGCCCACATTGCATTTTATTTACTGCTGAACTGTTGCCCACATTGCATTTATTTTCTGCTGAAATGTTGCCCACATTGCGTTATTTCCTGCTGACATGCTGCCCACATTGCGTTTATTTTCTGGTGTCTGTTGCTGCATTGATTATTTAATGGTCATAGTTGGCTATATTTGCTGCTTTGGGGTTACGGTATATTAATAAATAGCATTTCTGTACACCCATGATGCGAATCCTCGTTTTACCACATCATGGCGGAAACACTGCTTTCTTATGCCTCACTGTTACATCACTACATTGGCTCCGCCCATACAATGTCATGGCCATGCCCACGCGCCGCAAACACCCCCCACACACATGCTGCAAGATGTCGGGCCGACATGCTTAATTAAGTGTGCAGTGATACCGGCGTGTAATGATCAAACAGCAAATGGGACAGAACCCGCCCGGCCACTGCACTACCCCCCACCCCCCACCCCCAGAGGCCCTGAATTAATACGTTACCCGTCACGGCATCTGCCGCTGTGTACGGACTCTTCTTCTGGGTTTGTGCTGCACAAAGTCTGCACACAGCAGCGTACCGCGTGACAGCAGGGCCGGGTCAAGGCAGAGGCAAGAGAGGCTCCAGCCTCAGGGCACAGTGAGCACAACCCACTCAGCTAACATTCCCCTATTGTGTTTGAAGCAGAGAGAAATAAGAAAAGGGGATACATGACCGTGACTGCAAGCCAGATAACTAGAGATTAAGGTGTTGGTGGAGTTGGGAGCCCTGGGGCGCCTCTTACTCTAATAGCAATCAGTGTGTGACAGCCGGGGAGGGAGGGATGGGGGGGGGGCGCACTTTGGTGTCTCAGCCTTGGGTGCTGGAGGACCTTGTCCCAGCTCTGTGTGACAGGTAAAGTATAACTGCAAGGACACCAAGGGTAGAAGGGGGTACATGTACACTAGGGAGACAGCACAATATCTTTTAGAGATTCAGCATTCTGGGTCTCTAAATGTGTGCACACATTGCTGCAGTCAACCATCTCCATAGGTGCATCGCTTTGCCGCTTGCCAGTGATTGGCAAAAGCTGCAAAAGCACTGCTAGTGGTCTGTAACCCTTAGACATAGCTTCTGTTTGCAACAAAGTTTGTGACTTCACTTACAAAAATTATTAGACTTAGTATTTATATAGCACCAGTGCTGTATGGAGTATATTGTCTTGTCACTTAACTGTCCCTCCGAGGGGCTCTAAAGTCTAATCCCCACTATAGTCATAGGTATATATCATCGTATAGTGTATGTATCATAGTTTAGAGACAATAGCTATCATTCATAAAAGTGAGTTCGGTAACAAAAATATGTGCAGGAAAATACCGCTTTCGGTATTTTAGACTTCTGGGTGCTCATCCATAAAAATGTTGCCAGTTGCGACAGCAGTGCGGTGATTTCCCGAACTAGGCTGTCGGTAGGCTGGCATAACAGGAGAAGCTGCCTGAGTCCCTCCTTGCGCTGCTCTCACTGCTGCTGCTTGGGAGGTCCATTCACTTAAATGTATTCCGCATGCTTAACGCTACTTCCAAGGGAGCGGTATTCCTCGTCCGCATACCGCTTGCTCTAATCTTTATGAATTGACATTTTGTTACATTTGTTAAGATAATCACTGCACAAGGCGGTAATTTATCGCTCTGCTTGGAAATGTCAGCTTTTCATGCGGAAACAGCCTTTATGAATAGACATTTTGTTATGTGCTCGGTAAAGTCAGCTGTTTTCAGCATTTCCGCATGCAGGAATGCTTTATGAATAATAGCCAATGTAGGGAAAAGCCAATTACCTTATCCATATGTTTTTGGGATGTGGGTGGAAACTGGAGTGCCCGGAGCAAACCCACGCAGACACAGGGATAACATACAAACTTCATGCAGGTAGTGCCCTGGCTGGGATTTGAACCCAGGACCCAGTGCTGCAAGGGGAGAGCGCTAACCACTATGCCACTGTGCTGCCATTCTTCTCCTTAGCCTTAGGAAACCTCCGTAAATCAAGACTTACTTTCCAGGGTATGGTGGCAATACTCTGTTCATCTCTCAAAAGCTTTTCTGCTATTCCTTTGTCAGTCCCTTTCCCTCTTACTTTATAACCTTCCCTCCTGTCATCTCTCCACACTCCATAAACCAACCTCTTCCCCTCCACCTGGAACTAGAGGTCATGTATTATTGGACCGAGGCCTTAATCCTCCCACTCTGCACGACGATGTGATTGACTTGTGAAAAATCTATTATCCATCTTCCATTAAAACCCCATCTAGCAAACAAAACAAGGGCCCCCAGTTCTGTGAAAGCGTCCCTGGCATCAGCACCAGAAATGCATGAAAGCAGGCGCTGGCTAATCTCGAATTTGTCCGATTAAGCGCGCTGTCAGGTTGCCTTGCCGCTCATTGTCATCTTCAAAGCAGATGAGAAGTCAGCTGTTGGGAGTCAGCGCTAGAGAAATGAATCACACCTGATTCACGGCCATCATCCTTTCTCTGCCAGTACGGCTGAGAGGACAGAACGCTGGGACGCTGATTTTGGTTATTCAGCGAACGTTTGACTAAATCCAGAACATTAACAGTGCAGTCACGAGCTCAGCGGCTACATCAGCGGAACAGAGACCCCCTCCTGACGTATTGCCTGGAGATGCCAAATTAAAGTGTCCTCAAGCGCTAATATCAGCGTAGCTAGAAAAGTTTCTTACTCAAACTTCCATAAACAAAGCAAACCTGTGAGGTCTGCGTACGATCAATTTAGCTACTTACCTTGGGAGGGGGAAGCGCTTGGATCCTCCAGAGCCAGGCCATTCCAGTGCTGAAACCGCTAAAGCAAGGCTGCCTTCGTCAGAAAAAGCCTAGTCTGGTCCATGCTACTGCGCAGGTGCAGATGGCACATGCATGCACAGCAGGGGCGCAGCTAAGGTTTTTGAGGCCCCAAGCGGCCCATAATTTGTGCCCTGACATGATGTGGGTCGAGCCAACTGCATGTATACGTAGCCTGGTATAGGTGCCCCCAGTATAGATAGCCAGGTATAGATGCCCCCAGTATAAGTAGCCTGGTATAGGTGCCCCCTGTATAGTTAGCCTGGTATAGGTGCCCCCAGTATAGGTAGCCTGGTATAGGTGCCTCCAGTATAGGTAGCCAGGTATAGGTGCCCCCAGTATAGGTAGCCAGGTATAGGTGCCCCCAGTATAGGTAGCCAGGTATAGGTGCCCCCAGTATAGGTAGCCTGGTATAGGTGCCCCCTGTATAGGTAGCCTGGTATAGGTGCCCCCTGGATAAGTAGCCTGGTATAGGTGCCCCCAGTATAGGTAACCTGGTCTAGGTGCCCCCAGTATAGGTAGCCTGGTATAGGTGCCTCCAGTATAGGTAGCCAGGTATAGGTGCCCCCAGTATAGGTAGCCAGGTATAGGTGCCCCCAGTATAGGTAGCCAGGTATAGGTGCCCCCAGTATAGGTAGCCAGGTATAGGTGCCCCCAGTATAGGTAGCCAGGTATAGGTGCCCCCTGTATAGGTAGCCTGGTATAGGTGCCCCCTGGATAAGTAGCCTGGTATAGGTGCCCCCAGTATAGGTAACCTGGTCTAGGTGCCCCCAGTATAGGTAGCCTGGTATAGGTGCCTCCAGTATAGGTAGCCAGGTATAGGTGCCCCCAGTATAGGTAGCCAGGTATAGGTGCCCACAGTATAGGTAGCCAGGTATAGGTGCCCCCAGTATAGGTAGCCAGGTATAGGTGCCCCCAGTATAGGTAGCCAGGTATAGGTGCCCCCAGTATAGGTAGCCTGGTATAGGTGCCCCCTGTATAGGTAGCCTGGTATAGGTGCCCCCTGGATAAGTAGCCTGGTATAGGTGCCCCCAGTATAGGTAACCTGGTCTAGGTGCCCCCAGTATAGGTAGCCTGGTATAGGTGCCCCCAGTATAGGTAACCTGGTATAGGTTCAATCACCAGCTCCCAGCGCCGACGCCTCATCCTCGTTGATTCCTCCTTGTGCCAACGTCTCATAATGATGCGAGCAGTAAAAGCTGGCATTAGGGGAAGCAGCAAGAGAGAAAGAAGAATGTGCATCAGCATTGAGGCGCCCGTGCTAGGACTGACCATGTTGACCAGAAACTAACAGAAACTAAGCGGTGCCATTGCCGCTTAGCATGAGGTCTGCGCAAGGAGAGCAGTGAAATTTGCCACTGGATCGCAGACATGTGATTAATGGCGCAGAAGGTGCAGGGGGGTCGCGGAGCACAAAGCAGCCCAGCTCGAGGGTGAGGCCCCAGGATGCTGCTTGCCTCGCTTGTAGCTAGCGGCGGCCCTGATGCGCTGTAGCACAGAACCGATCGGGCACGGCTTTTTCCATCGAAGCCTGAGCAGGCCCATGTTACTGCGCTTGTCAGCGGTTTTCAGCTGGACTTAGTGGAGGAACGGCGAGGAGGAGTGGGATGGGGGAAAGGCTTCCCTCTACCTAAGCAGGTACCCATTGGTCACTTTTTTCCCCTACATGTACAGATAAGCCAAAGTTTGAACAGTTTTCATTGATTCTGTAGATATGTCGATGCGTTGCCTGTCAATAGTTTTGCTGGCCAGTCTAATGATTCACAGGGTTCTTGAGAGCTCATTTGGGCACTCCAGTCCCCCCACCCCCCTTACACAAGGTCAGATGTATACTTTTTGTGCCCCTAGGCTAAGTATGTTCCATACACATTCCATATGTAGCCCCCTCTCCCATGTGTATCATCCATGTACTGCAGCCCCTCTCTTTCATGAAGACCCCCTCTGAGCATCAGTTTCCTTCTTCATGTGTTGCTCCCCATTGTCAGCTTCCTTTTTCATGTCCCTTGGCCTGCAGCCACCCAAGGCCCGGGCCTATGTGGCCTTTCCAAAAATCTGGCCCTGCCCTTACACACACACACATCCCAGAAGCATATAGATTAGCAGGGGTGTTTCTAGCCCCAAAGATCAGTGGCACGTGCCACGGATCTATTCTGGGGTGCCCCGGATGTCTCCCAGGTGTAGTCAGGCAGCGGACGGCAGTACTCACCTTCGGCATCTTGGTCTCAAGATTCTTCTCTTCTGGGCTTCTCCCCCTAGTGTCTGAGAATGAATCAGACGCTAGAGCTCCTAACATCCTAGCATCTGATTCTCACTGCCTATTTATGTGATATGCTGCATTTTTTTGTAATAATAGAGAGGGGGGCTTCATCCAACCAGTGGCGTAGCTAAGGAGCTGTGGGCCCCGATGCAACTTTTACAATGGGGCCTCCCAAGAATGCTATACATAACAATTGATACGGCACACCAAAACCTGCCAAAGGCAACTACAGCGTCACAGGTGCAAGAAGGGGATGGGGAACAGTTTAATGATTACCACTATTCAAAGTATCTATAGAAGTGATTATTATGAGCACAGGGCCAATAGAGACCTAATATTGTAGTTGAGAGAGGGCCCTTTGGGGCCCCTCTGGCCCAAGGGCCCTGATGCGGTCGCAAAAACATCTGCAACCCCTATTGCTCCTGCACCCAACATTTTGCTGGGCAGGGCTACTTAGACCGCTGTTATGTTCATGTAAATTTTACTCCATCTATTACCACAACCACATTCTGCGTAGCCACACCCATTTTTCAGCTGAAGTGGCCAAAGTGCCCTGGATCTCTTAGCAATGACCCTGCAGATTAGGGTTAGTTAGAACTGCCAAATTTCGAATCCGTTGAAATCCCAAACTTTCACACAGTGACCAGTATGAGAAAGTATGAGCGATAACACCAAATTTAACACACCTGCTCTCCAGTTCACACCTGAGACCTTATAACACTAACGATTAACATGACCCAGGGAGGGGAAATGTTTCATTGGTCAGAATTTTGACATTCGTCACTTAGGGCTGTACTCACTTTGATGCCAGCGGGCTAGACATTAATGGCTGTGTTTTGAGTTATTTTGATGGGACAGCAAATTCACATAGTTATTCAAGCTGAACACTGACTACCTTACATTGTATAAAATGTAATGTGAGACTAGGGGGGCAGCGCCAGGGTTCTGTCCTGTTTATCGCTTGTCCCGATATTGCATGCTGTTACCGTCA
Organism: Hyperolius riggenbachi; assembly: GCF_040937935.1. Classification (NCBI taxonomy): domain Eukaryota; kingdom Metazoa; phylum Chordata; class Amphibia; order Anura; family Hyperoliidae; genus Hyperolius; species Hyperolius riggenbachi. Next base: position 271,317,598 of record NC_090653.1, read on the forward strand.
CACAACTGATTGAGCATGTCATGTCAGCCCTACATTGACGTCTTATAAAAGAGCACCGTCTCTAAGGGATATAGTTGTTAAAGGAGATGTGGGTCCAGAAAAGATTAATGTGACATCACGGAATGGAACCTACCCATGTTTAAACTGTCATTTATGTAGTTACATAACAAAAGGTGGCACAGTTACCCATCCCTGCAGGGGCACTAAATTTAAAATTAAGGGCCACTTTAATTGTGACTCTAGATTTGTTGTTTATATGCTTAAAGGGATACTGTAGGGGGATCGGGGGAAAATGAGTTGAACCTACCCGGGGCTTCTAATGGTCCCCCGCAGGCATCCTGTGCGCATGCAGCTACTCACCGATGCTCCGGCCCCGCCTCCAGTTCACTTCTGGAATTTCAGACTTTATAGTCTGAAAACCACTGCGCCTACGTTGCCATGTCCACGCTTCCCCTGATGTCACCAGGAGCGCACAGGGCGCAGGCACAGACCATACTGGGCCTGCTCGGTACGCTCCTGGTGCCATCAGCGGAAGTGAGGACACGGCAACGCAGGCGCAGTGGTTTTCAGACTTTAAAGTCTGAAATTCCAGAAGTGAACCGGAGGCGGGGCCGAAGCATCGGTGAGTGGCTGTGTGGGCACAGGATGTCTGTGGGGGACCATTAGAAGCCCCGGGTAAGTTCAACTCATTTTCCCCCGACCCCCTACAGTGTCCCTTTAAGTGCCTATGTGGGTTTGGGTATGTGGGTAGAACAACCCAATCCCTCAGAGATAGGATTTTATCCCATAAATCGAACATTAGAAATAAAAATTTGGAGTTGTCAGTTTCCCAGCATTTTACTGAGTGTAATCATAAATTGTCGTCATTAAGGGTACAAGTGTTAGGGGGGGGGGGGGGTCCCAATCCCAATAAGGGGAGGGTATAGACACATGTTATTAGCAAAGAGAGAACATTTTTGGATTAAAAAACTGGATACCTTAGAACCCAAAGGGTTAAATAGACAATATGACATAGCAAGTATTTTGTCCTAATGGGCCTGATGTGACTATGGAGTTTAGTGTTATGTGAAATAGGATTGTTAATTGAGGTTGTTACACAGCTGGGGCTGACACTGCTGCCCACTTAAATAGTTGATTATTTTGGAGAGTTTTTGAGGACGTATTTTTGCTTAGATTGCAAATTTATGCGTAGGGGCTGTTTTTACATTCAATTTTGTCTATGCGGATGGTCCGCATGGAACGTACACAGTGAAGTCTTTAGGCGGACGTTGTCGCTTTGGAGCGGATTGACCACGATGGATGTACGCATTGAAGTCTTTAGGCGGACAGTGTAGCCATGGAGCTGATTGGCTGTTCATGCGTACAGGTCGCAATAGATGTAAGCATGCAGTCTACAGGCGGACGTTGTTGGCGGTTTTTGCAAGTACGCAATGAAGTACGCAATGAAGTCTTAGGCGGACGCAGTAGCGGCGCATATGATTGGTGGGCGGCAGTGACAGTCCTACAGCGGACGTTGTAGCTACACAGGTGATTGGCTGGACGCGGATGTTGTCAGCTGTGATAAGCTTAGCTGACCTTGCAATGCTGAGGAATGTTACAATGAATGATACTGTTTCTGCACATTTATGTGTGGAATTTGTGTCTGAATATTAAAAGAGATTCCTGTGAGGCTACAGCTATAACTAATGTCTCCTGGCCGTCATCAACACATGGGTTTGTGTGCAGGTGAGGTGGATGTATTGAATTCCTATTGGTTTGTGAAGGTCATGAATTTGCATTGATGCTAATACAAAGTCTTCCATCAGGTCCTCCTTGGGACTATATAAATGAGGTTTTGCTGTTTGTTATTTGAGTGTGTACCTGACGCCATCTGAAGAAAAAGCTATTCTGAAACGCAGTGCGCCATGGCGGTGTGATACACACATTTTATGCCTTGTATGATACTTTTAAAGAACTAAAATAAAAAGAAGATTTTAGATGGTGCGGATCCTGATAACTTATTAGCCCTATATAGTGCAGCATGTCTGATCGATACATGGGACCAGTTTCGGTCTGAAATTGGACGCATCGTTGATCAGCGTTGCTCTTGGCGGCACCGATTTTAATCGGATCCAATTATAGTAATTGACTTGGATGGTCGATCGGCCGCCAAGTCACCTGATGTATGGCCTCCTTAACAGACTCTTTATTACTCAGTTATATGGGAGTGAGAGGGACGAGGAAGCATAGTTCCTTGTCAGTGTTTTTAATGTAAACTGGATTCTGTTTTGTTGTTGTCTGTAGATCTATTTGAGTCTTCAAACTGCCCTATTTTCCAGACAGACTGGATCTCAGGAGGTAGAATGTCCCTTGCATGGTGTGACATCACAAACAGTATATTCCATTTAGTCACACTCTAAAATACAGAGCGACAACAAGCTGAGAAATACTATAGAGGTGACTCATAAAACTGATTGCGGAAATGACCTTACTTATTTTTTAATTCAACTATAATTACAGATGTTTCACAAGATAACACATGCATGAGATAATCATATATTATCTCCTGATTTGTCTCACAGGAGATGCTTTCACACTTTATCCATAAATCTGGGTGCACAACGATATTTCCCGTCCAATCAACGGGAATCAGTCAATTATTATCGTCATGTCCGATCTGCTCCCGTAGCTTTTTCCAAAGTTATCAGGGGAAAATTGATCCTGTTATTGATCGGGAGAAGTTTGGACATGCGCACACGATGCAACTTCCTGTCAGATTGCCCGTCGATCCCTTATTTATTTACGTTTTAGCACTTTTTCCAATGGCTAGTGTGAGGATCCGCTGGGCTGCCTGCGCAGGCAGGCAGCCTTTTGACCACTGTTCAGGTCTGCATTCTGCAGGTCTCTGGAAGAGAGACCTTTTGTCAGTTGTGCAGCTTGCTGCTGAGGAATTTGCATATGTTTGTCATGCAGATTGCCTAGGCACATCCCTTGTGGGCTTGCTCTATAAAGAGCTATGTTTCCCACAGTAAGTTGCTGGTCATAAGAGTTAGTTCCTGTGTAACACTCGCCTGGAGTGTCAGCCTTGCTCTTTGTTTGAAGATTAGCCTAGAGTAACTCCTGGAACTGCACTAGGCAGTCTCCCTAGTGCAGTTAGGATTGCATTATTTGTATTGCCTGTTCTGTCTGTCTGTGGGGTGCTAACCAGAGCAGCGGTTGTTACTGGTGGGCCCCTCCGTTCTGTTGTTGCCTTACTTGGATCGCACTCGCTCTGACGGTAAGAGCAGTGGATCGTATCTCTTACGTATTCCTGTTTTCGTGTGTCTGTCTTGTCTGCTACGACCGCTTGCTGGAGGCTTGGTGAGGTAACCGTTAAGCAAGCGCTCGCGTCCTCTGTTTCATGTTTGTCTGTCGGTGGTTAGTTAGGCGTGCTTGTCTCTGTTGTGCTTATCGCGTGCACTGTTGCGAATGAGTGCGGTGTTCGCGTTTAGCTAGCGTTTGTTATTTTCCTTATCTCCTCATTGTATGATTTGCTGTGCCTTTGCTACTCTCGTGCTCTGCCTTGCTGTAGCCTTGTGTCACCTCTGGCAATCGCCTCTCCCGCGATTGCGTTCTTACTTCATATCTGCTGTTGTGTATGCACCGTCGCGGGTTGGCGACTAGTTTGGTGCACACACATACAATCTGTCCCTTTGCTCAATCTCTTTCAGGGCTATCTTGCCCTGCGTTTCTTCCCTTCGTGTAATTCCTGTCTGGCGTGTGTGGCAGGGCAGAGGAGCTGTTCCTCTGCACTCCACAGCTCCCCCTGTTGACAGGAATTTCCCTCTACAGGTGCATTGCACCTTTTGCTGGGTTCCCGCAAATTATACGTTTGTGGAGGATTTCCGCAGTGTCAGCGCACGTCTTGGGCGCTGATCACGGAAAGAATTCCACAATCGTTACAGCTAGATGCCGAAAAGTTCTTTTCTAGGTAAGGGAAAAAATGATCTTCCAGAAGATAGCTCATGAGAAAAGGTCATTGAATACCTATTGCTACGCCATTATTTTCATGCCACAACCAAATCTCTCCTTATCTTTTAGTTGTAAATGTTTTTGTACTATCTACAGTGCTATGGAGGATTATGGTATGTTTTATACTGTATAAATAAAAAATAATAATATCAGGGAATAGCTTATCGATTGATTTACCTCTCTTGATTTATGGCCCATAATTTTTTTTTTATTTTACAGTATAAAACATACCGTAATCTTCCATAGCACTGTACATAGTACAAAAACATTTACAACTAAAAGATAAGGAGAGTTTTGGTTGTGGCATGAAACTAATGGCGTAGCAATAGGTGATGCAGAGGTAGCGACTGCACCAGGGCCCCTGGACCAGAGGGGCTCTCCTTCAATAGCTTTATTGGCTCATTATTGGTACTAAGCTGGTAATGATCACCTCTACATGTGCTTTGTTTAGTTGTTAACAATAATAGACTGTCACTGTTCTCACCAGCATACACCCCTCCATACCTCCCAACTTTTTGAGATGAGAAAGAGGGACATTTAAGCCACGCCTCTGCCACACCCCTGATCACACCCCCTAGTCACGCATACCATTTTCATTTCATAAGGAAAATATGTTGTTTTATCATTCACACCACACTGGTTCATTTTCCTTCATATTAACATTTTAAAATTAGTAATAAATCAATTTAAAGAATGGGAATAAAGTTTAGAGTCAATCAAACACGTTTTTAGTAGAGAAATATATATATTTACATAGAAAGAGGGACACATGAAGAGGAAAGAGGGACAGTTGGGAGCTATGCCAGACACTGCAGCTGTGCTTGCTTGGCAGGTTTTGGTGCTCTATATCCTTCATATGTGTAGAGCGCTTAAAGGGAACCTTAATTGAGAGGGATCTGGATATTTCCTTTTAAACAATACCAGTTGCCTAGCACTCCTGCTGATCTCTTTGGCTACAGTAGTGGCTGAATCACACAACTGAAACAAGCATGCAGCTAATCCAGTCTGACTTCAGTCAGAGCACCTGATCTGCATGTCTGTTCAGGGGCTGTGGCTAAAAGTATCAGGCCTGGAACCCACTGAAATCAGCAAACGCGAAACGCTACCGTTAGCGTTTTGTCTGAGCGGTTTGCAAGCGGATTCATGCGCGTTTTCGGTCGCGTTTTGCAACATTGTATTTTTTTGCTCAGCGGTTGCGTAACGTTTTGCGTTTCGCGTTTTTATCCTGATTGGTCCTGTGAATTATATTTCATTTTGTTACAGTGTGCTGAACCGCAAAACGCTAGCAAAACCGCTCAGTTTAGGTTTTGCTGAGCGTTTCCGCTAGCGTTTCAATACTTTACATTGAAGCGCTAACGCTCCCAAAATGCTGCACGTCCTGCGTTTGCGTTTCTGAGAAACGCAAACGCTCCTGTGGAAGTTGCCCCATCCATTAACATTAGCCCAGTGTTTTGGCAAAGTGCTAGCGTATCGCAGCGCTGCCAAAACGCTGCCAAAATCGCTCCTGTGGGTTCCAGCCCTTAGAGACACAGGATCAGCAGGAGAGTCAGGCAACTGGTACTATTTTAAAAGGAAAAAAATTAATATCCTTCTCAATTTAGGTTCCCTTTAACCTCCTTGCCGGTCTAAAAAATCCGGCAAGGAGGCAGCGCCGCATTTTTTTTAAATTTTTTTTTTTAAATCATGTAGCGAGCCCAGGGCTCGCTACATGATAGCCGCTGAGCGGCGGCATCCCCCCACCCACTCCGATCGCCTTCGGCGATCAGAGTATGCAGGAAATCCCATTGAGAACGGGATTTCCTGCAGGGCTTCCCCGGTCGCCATGGCGACGGGGTGGGATGACGTCATCGACGTCGGGACGTCACAGGGAACCCCGATCCGCCCCTCAGCGCTGCCTGGCACTGATTGGCCAGGCTGCGCAGGGGTCTGGGGCGGGGGAAGGGGCGGATAGCGGCGAATCGGCGGCGAGTGGCGGCGATCGCGTACTAGGAAAAAAAAATTATGCAAATCGGCCCAGCGGGGCCTGAGAAATCCTCCTGCGCAGGTTACCCCGAACTGAGTTCGGGATAACCGGCAAGGAGGTTAAAGGAATTGTCCAAGCAAGAAAAAAAAAGATCCACTTACCTGGGGCTTCCTCCAGCCTGTGGCAGCCGTCCTGTGCCCTCGCCGCAGCTCCGATGGCTCCCGGTCTTCTCCGCTGGTGCAGCCGACCTCGCCAGGTCGGGTTCCTATTCGCGGTGGAGCGCAGAAGAAGCTGACCCGGAACCCAACCTGGCGAGGTCAGCTGCACCAGCGGAGAAGACCGGGAGCCATCGGAGCTGCGGCGAGGGCACAGGACGGCTGCCATGGGCTGGAGGAAGCCCCAGGTAAGTGGATCTTTTTTTTCTTGCTTGGACAATCACGTTAAGGGGTCCCAATGTAAAACTTGCACTGGGGCCCATCATATCTTAACTTTCTTATTTCTCTTTAACTGTTTTAATCTCATTAATTAGCTTTTCTCAATTACGTTAACTCACAATTGATCTCTCCTTATACACTTGATCTCATAAATTAGCCTGCCTTGGGGTGTATTCACTAAATATGGCCACCAGATTTGACCAACAGATAGATCCCTCTCTGATCTAAATCTGATCAGAGAGGGATCTATTACTGCCACACATTGCAAATAGATTTCTAATAGATTTCACCTAGAAATGTATTAAAGTCTATAGAACCACCTCCGCCTCCACCACTGCTGTACAGTGCCGACTGGCAGGACTCCCAGACCAGTTGAGTGTGCGCTCTGCTGCCAACATTCTGCATGGGCCTGGGGGTGTACTATTTGGGAGGAGACCAGATGGGGTCTACCTCCACTCCACACATCCAGCCGCCCTTTTTTTAATGAGATCTTTCTGTCTGGAATTTTGTTCAGAAATCGATCCAAACTATTACCGGGCAGCCATGTTGGGGCATCAATATCTGGGAAATCAATAAGTGTATGGGCACCTTAAAAATGTATGTGCGCTTTTTGCGTAACGGTCAATAAAATGTACCCAAATGTTAAATTATCGTATCACACACTGAGCCGCATTGCTGAAATGTACTCATCAATGTGACAGTATGCCTAGGCCCTTACTGAGCACTGTCTCAGGAACACTGCACTCATATATGTAGAAGCTTTCCAGAGGCGCCAATAGAATAAAAGTCACTTAAACGAGCTTAAAACGGATGGGGCAGTGGTGGGCCTATCCCATCCATGCGGACAAAGCAAACAAAAGAAGGACTGTGGCATCAACAGTCAAACAACAATTTATTTATACTCCACAGTAAAAATAGGCAATGCGTTTCACGGGCTCAATCCCGCTTCATCAGGCCAATCAAAAAGGAGAATACAGCTTATCAGCATCAAAACCACTCTGAGCGCCTCTGTCTTTCCCTTCAGAGCAGCCACATTCCAGCATGGTATGCTGGAAACATTCCTTTGAGATTTTGCTCTATGTTGACACCATTGCATCACACAGTTTCTGCAGAATTGTCATCCGCACATTCATGCTATAAAACTCCTGTTCTGCCACATCCCAAACCCCTCCCAGCCTGGACTGCTGACATAAGACTGTCCATTCATGTTCCTCAGCAGAAACTGCAATTCACCAGACCAGAATATCAGTAGTTTTACCAACGTTCTATGACTGCTTTACGTAACTAACACTTTCCTACCCTTTACTTCTAACACTAACCCCCAGTGACGTAACTACAAATCATGAGCCCCCCCAAGAAAACTTTGATGAAGGCCCCCCATTGTTCACACCCTACCCTTGCCTTCCCTTAGTGATCCTCACAGCCTGAAGGCCCATCTTGCAAGGGTCATAAAAGAAGTGTGGACTCATAATATTCACACCCATAACAAGTGTTGCCACAAAAACACCTAAGCAGAGGGGAGACTCTGGGTCCTATAGAGCCTTCTCATGGCCCCCTCGTTCCAGCGGCATCACCGACATTAAACTCTCCCACCGAAGGAGGCTTTGGAAGTTTTCAGGAGCCTGAGTGCTCCTGAAGACGGCAGCTCCGTTCTGCGCATGTGTGAGTGCTCAAGTGAGAGCGCGCCGCTCACACAGGCACAGTACAGAGAACCAGGACTCTTGAAGACATCCGAAGCTTCCTGTGCGGCACAGAGCAGTCTACGACCCACTGGTCAAAGACTGCTAATGGGGGTGACAGCAGTGGAACGAGGGGAGCAGGAGAGGACATAGAAGGCTCTACGGGACCCAGGGCCTTCCCATAGGTGAGTATGTTTGTTTGTTTGTTTTTTATTTGGTTCAGCATTGCTTCAACCCCTTCCAGATCCCCTGACGTCGATAGGCGTTGGGAAGGTGGCAGCCTCAGGACCAGCTAACCCCGAAAGGTGTGAAATCCTGGGGCGGGGTTTTGCAGGGGATCGCACGCGCCAATGCGCAAACATCCCCGCTTGAATGGCAATCGCCGCTAATAGATTGAAAAAAAAGAAACAAACGTTTCTTTTCTTTGTACAGTGCTGCGATCGAATGCAGCGCTATACTGGGGACAGCCCTGTCACTCGGCTGTCCCCTGGACGGGAAATGCCTATGAGAGACAATCCAGGTGATTGGCTGTCGGGGGGAGGGGAAAAATACATAAAAAATGCACGATTTTATTTAAAAAAAAAAAGAAATTGATAAAAAAAAAAAAAACCTGCACCATTGATCAGAGCCCACCAACAGAAAGCTCTGTTGGTGAGCAAAAAGGGGGTTGGGGTATACATCTGTGTGCTGAGTTGTATGGCTCTGCAGTGAGCTACTAATGCTGCAAAGCACCGAATTGTAAAAAATAACCTGGTCACTAGAGGGGTTTAAACCTCATCGAAAATATGATCCTTCACTAAAAATCACACTGTTAATGGGCTCCTTTAGGCAGATTAAAGGGGAACTGAAGAGAGAGGTATATGGAGGCTGTCATGTTTATTTCCTTTTAATCAATACCAGTTACCTGGCGGCCCTGCTGGTCTATTTCTCTGCAGTAGTATCTGATTAAAACCAGAAACAAGCATGCAGCTAGTCTTGTCAGATCAGACTTATAAGTCTGAACCACTGAAACACCTGATCTGCTGCATGCTTGTTCAGGGGCTATGGCTAATAGTATTAGAGGCAGAGGATCAGCAGGGCTGCCAGGAAACTGGTATTGTCTAAAAGGAAATAAACATGACAGCCTCCATATACCGCTCTCTTCAGTTCCCCTTTAAACTGGGATTCCCTCTGAGGGACAATCATTGGCATGAACTGTTAAAATGTAATTTGTAAAATGACGTTAATAATTATGTACTGTATGATAATAATCAAAATAATAATGTTGTGCCCAGTCAGTTGCATTCTCCTTTTGTCCAGCAGGGGGAGGTATGTTAATGCCAAGGGAACAAAGTTATAATTAACACAACACAAGGGCTGAGCTTGTAGGGCTGGTCTAGTTAAAACAGCCAATGTGAGGGCTGCTTCTCATAGCCATCTGCTCAGGAGCAAGGAGATTGTCAGCAGCTCTGCATCTATCAGCTCAGGGGCTTAATCTGCGCAGCCACAGCCAGCTTCACCATGACATGCATCAACAGGACTCAGGGTAAGACAACTTCCCCAACTTTCCTGCTACTTCCAGACTTGTCACTGAGCAGCATGGACTCAGCTGCTGGCCACCAGAACCTGTCATAGGTACAGTACTGGGGAGAATTACTACTGTACATCTCCATAGCACTGTCACTGTCCTGATCTCCAGGGGCATCCTCTGCCTGACTTGCCAGCCTTGTCCTTGTCTATTTTTAAAATCTGACACAAAATATCACCAAAACTTCCTCTCATTTTGTCATGTTCTTGAAAGTTACAATAAAGGACACAAGGTCACAGGGGGTGGAATTTCAATATGAATCAATGAAGACTTTGTTTTTGAGCTCCGTACTGAGTGGAAAATCAGTGGTAGCTCTGCTTAAGGGGGCGCTCCGCTGAAAATGGATAAGGAGGTTCTCAGTTAGTGCCACTCTTGTGTTTAAAGCGGGGGTCACTTACATAATGGTTTTGTATTGAAAATCATACTATAGCTGTGTCACCTCACCTCAGTTGTCCTTTAAGGAACCCTTTAAGGATGGTCTCCTATGCCACTGGATACAGCCTGTCCAGTGTCATAGGGGACCATCCTTAAAGGTTACTTAAAGGACAACCGAGGGGACATGTGACATGATGAGATAGACATGCGTTTGTACAGTGCCTAGCACACAAATAACTATGCTGTGTTCCTTTTTTTCTTTTTCTGCCTGAAAAAGTTAAATATCAGGTATGCAAGTTTCTGTCCGGGTCGGGACCGGGTCGGACTGGGGTCAGATTATACCATAACCCTCTCTAATAAGTAATTACAGCCATAAAACATTTTCTTGTCAGTAAATGGCTTCTGAGAGCAGGAAAGAGATAAAAAGGGTCAATAATTCCTAGATTTGAGCCCTGACAGACTTCAATGAAGGTGTCATTGAGCAGAGACAATGAAACAGTAAAAACTTGAAAACTAGATGTAAAATAAAACTGTGGGATATCTAAAAAAAAGTCAATTTTTTTAGGAGAAGGAGGATAGATACAATTGTTTTTCTCATCAGTTTATTTTCACCCCGGATGTCCTTTAAACGAAAAGAAAAATCAGTTTAACTTACCTGGGGCTTCTTGTAGCCCCCCACAGTTATCCTGTGTCCATGCCATCATTCCCATGCCTTTAGCCAGCAGCGGCGACCCCCCCAAAGCTGGATGGTTGTGGCCAGTCGGAGGCTACTGCGCATACGCGGCCGCAAGCGCCCTGATCGTGCTCCCAATGCAATGCTGCTGATTGGAGGGTCTTGGAAGATCAGCGCGGGCACAAGATGACTGCAGGAGGCTGCAAGAAGCCCCAGGTAAGTTAAATTGATTTTCTTTTTACATTTCAGATTTCCTTTAAACCGCTGTACGATTTCCTTATTGGTGCTGTGCTGGTAATGACCACCTCTATATCTGCTCTGAATAGTGGTAATAATTAACAAACAGCTTACACTTCGCCCCTGCTCTCACCTCCCTAACACTCCAGCTGTCCTGAGCAGGTTTTGGTCTTCCATATTAATAGTTATATGCAGAGGGCTTGAGGAGACCAACGTAAAACTAACACTGTAGCCCATGGGTCCTTAGCTATGCCACTGGCTATGAATGAATACAGTGAGCAATTCATGTCACTAAGGCCTCTTTTACACAAACTGTTTCTAGGCAGTGAAATGCCTCTCAAACTCTCACAACTGCTCACTGCTGGTAACTGCTTGTCGCTGCCTGGTAACTGCTCGCTGCTGCCTGGCAACTGCTTGCTGAGCACACAGTTCAACAGTTCGTGGAAAAGAGGCCTAAAGCTGGCCACTAACGGTCCAATTTCTAACGAAAAATCGTTCGATCGATCTCAAAATTCTGATCGGAAGAAAAATCGTTTACTTCACCATCAACGAACCAATCTTTGCTTCCTATCACACAACCAATCAAGAAAATACTAATTTTGGTCTGACAAAAATCCAATCGGACGACTATTTTTTATAATCATTCATAATCAATTGTGCCCATCAACTGAGATTATTTTCAACCAATCCGATCAGAATTTCTGATCGCTCGACCGATTTTTCGCTAGAAATTGGACCGTTAGTGGCCACCTTAACTGTCCCTCAGAGGACCTCACACCCACTTTTACAGTAATGTTCCTGGTTTCAGCATCAGAAACACTTTCTATATCTATATACAGTAGAGTTTCAGTTATTTTGCACCGATGACTGAGGGGGATCGGCTGATGTCAGATAAGTCTGCTTTCTGGTTGCTTGAGACTCAATGTTAAAAATAGGCTGCGCTACTACAGTACTCTACTCCACTCTATATACATACCATGAACCCTGTATTAAATGTTAAAATACAGTAATTGAAAGTATATTAACCTTGGGGGAGCCATAGAACCCAGTCTTTAAAGGAAACATTTGCGCAGGTTCAGAACTACTGCGCCTGCGCACAACACTCCAGACCACGTGAGCGTGATTGACAGTGGTGTTCACGCAGGTGCAGTAGAGGCCGACCAGGTGAGGTCAGCTTGTGAAACGGAGGGGTCCCGGGACACCGGAGCTGCAGCGAGGGACATAGAGGCTGCCAGGGACTGGAGGAAGCAGAGCTCATTTTTTTAGCTGCTCGGATGCTCCCTTTAAGCACAGCAGAGCCCACAAACAGCTTAGGAAGTTGGCCTTCACCACTGTGACGACTGCCAGTGATTTGTGCTGGATGGTTGAGACTGCTGGTTAGTTGAGTTTCGGATAACCGGGACTCCACTGTATTGCTGTTAATTGGCATGTAGTCCCACCCTCCCAGCGATGCTTGTGATGCTTAGCTTTTGCTGCAACTACACCAGGGCCTCATTCTCATTTAGATAGAGGCGCTCCTGCTCTAAATTTGCTCAATAGTGGAAATATTTCATGACTGGATGAAGTGTGCTTTGAATCACAAGATGCATTGTCTGTGTTTAATTTATTGTCTTGTGTTTTGTTTTTATTGTCTTGTGCTTTTTTATGCAAGCCTATAATTGTAACATCAGCTGTTGGACTTAAACAACATCTTTAAACTGTCCTTAACCTATTTTGGTTCCTGGACGTAGTTTCTACGTCCAGGAACCATGCGCGCTCCCGCGGCCAATCACGCGCGTGCACGCGCACTCCCGGCCGCGGATTCGGTAGCCAGGGAATCAATGTATTGGGCTATGGTGCCCGATCATTGATTCCTCTCCCCCGCTGAAAAAGCGACAGCTTCTCTCGGAAGCTGCGCCTTTTCTGGCCGTTCCCTCTCCGATGAGTCACTCTAAGCGTGTGTTACGCTTAGAGTGACGTCATGTAAACAAACTCATGGCCGCCATCTTGTGGCCAAAAAGTAATACTACACCTGTAAGAAAAAAAAAATACAAATTAACACACATTTACATTATAAATCTATTGTTTACCTCCCACCCTCCCAAAACTACCCAAATAAAATGTTTACTATAAAAAAAAAAAACCATTACAATAAAAAGAAAAAAACGTAAATATTTACCTAAGGGTCTAAACTTTTTAAATATCAATGTAAAGATGAAATATTTCTATATTTTTTTTATTTTAAACTTGTAAATAGTGATAGATGCAAAATGGAAAAAATGCACCTTTATTTCCAAATAAAATATTGTCGCCATACATTGTGATAGGGACATAATTTTAACGGTGTAATAACCGGGACATATGGGCAAATATAATACATGAGTTTTAATTATGGAGGCATGTATTATTTTAAAACTATAATGGCTAAAAACTGAGAAATAATGCATTTTTCCATTTTTTTCTTATTCTTCCTGTTAAAATGCATTTACAGTAAAGTGGCTCTTAGCAAAATGTACCCCCCAAAGAAAGCCTAATTGGTGGCGGAAAAAACAAGATATAGATCAGTGCATTGTGATAAGTAGTGATAAAGTTATAGGCTAATGAATGGGAGGTGAACATTTCTCACGTGAAAACGACGGAACCTGAATGGGTTAATTATTTTGTTTATGGGCACCTGACTGGCATTGCATCTCTGCTTGCCTGGTTGTCATGGCGATTCTATGCTTTTGATACATTTGGAGACACGGATCCCAAAGGAGTACGCAGATAAGATTCTCCAACTGCCACCAGAGGGTCGCCATGACAGCCAAAGAGCTAGAAGGGAGTGGTCAGCATTGGTTGCCTCCCTATATCTATTATGACTGGCTTTTCATTGATACCTCCACAGCTTGTGTTATATTACCACTGAAGAAGTAGATAATTCTGGATCTTTCCATGACTGTATTATTCTTGATCTCCTAGGTGGGAAAGCATTTGGGATACTGAAGGCCCAGCAAGAGATCAGGCTGGAAGAGGTCAATCAGGTGAGACAAAATCAAGGTTTTCTTTTAAAAGTTTTGTAAACAGAAAAAAAATTGGAGCCATCATCAAAGGTTGTATATTATTGGCCCACTTCTACAAAACGGGGACCACCCAGTGATGGATGGGTGCCAGTGGGCTGAATTGGTCAGTAGCTTCCGGTATCTCCTAGTAGCTTCTGGTATTTCCATGCATTAGCTCCAGCAGGCTTTGGAAACCGAGCAAGACTGGATTCCTACTTTTTTGAACATAGGCCAACTTTATTGAGGTTCCCCTTCCAGGTGCAGCAGCCCCTCTTCTGTGTTGCCCTGTCTTCCACGTGTAACACCCATGTATAGTACCCTCTCTGTTTCATGTGCAACTCCTTTGTACAACAGTTCACCTCTTCCCTTTTTTGTTCTCAATTTACTGTCCCCCATTCCATTTGTAACCTCCTTTGTATCCATTGGGTAGCTGCCCCCTAGGCCTGGGGCACCTCAGTGACTGTTCCAAGAAATCCATCCCTGTTCTGGACTAAAGAAGAACTCTGGCTATGCATTTAAGCCCCTCAGCGATAGTGTCGCACCCCCAAAAAATTCTGCCAACCTTCAGCAGCTGGAAAACTAGAAGTAGCCCTAATTACATTTACCGACTAGCAGAGCAGTACAAACTTTTATTGCTCTCTCCATTAAAAGTCAACGTTTGTACTCGCAGGGAATGCTTTCAAATGTTCTTTTATGTACCTAGGAATAGGTGCATGACCAAACTGATCACATGCTTCTCCATGGGTTCTCCTAGTCATGACCATCACTACACTCCAATTGCTTCTCTTGCTCAAGAACAGTTGACACTCCAGGAAGTTCTCCTTTAAATGCCCCAAGGGGCAGCATTTAGAGGTACTGAAATGCACAACTGTATCTAACAAAGAAGGAAGAAGAGGGGCGTGGCTCCACCGGTAGACCAATCTTGTTACAATCCCAGAATGCAACACTTGCTGCCTAGGCAGAGTTGAGTGTAGGTGTACTTTATAGTGAACCAGAGACAAAGCGCCCTCATGTATTTTACCATATATATCAGTGGGAACATTAGAGAAAACACCTACTCTGCTTTCTGTTTTATCCTTCACTGCTCAGCCTGCCTGTTATCAGCCCTGATAAAATCCCCCACTGAGCATTCAGTCTGGCTTTGCCCAGGAGTCAATATAGCAGAGCCACAATGGGGCAGGCTTGGGCTTGAAAAGACATCAGAGAAGACAGACTCAGCTATAATCATTCCTGAGGAAAGCCAGACTGAATGCTCAGTCGGGGATTTTATCAGGGCTGATATCAGGCAGACTGAGCAGTGAAGAGTGAAACAGAGAGCAGGGTAGGTGTTTTCTCTAAGGTTCCCACTGATATATATGGTGAAATGCATGAGGGTGCTTTGTCTCTGGTTCACTTTAAGAAAGAACATACCCCCGCCATCCACAGCTTTTACCTATAATAGCAATTACAGTTATCTTACAATAATTATATGTAAGTGAATCCTCATAATTAATGTGGTCACAACAGTGAGAGGAGTCGTCTGCCAAAGGAGATGGTGACGGCCAACTGTACGAGTGACTGTAATTGTAGATGGGACAGAGTGGCTTCCCAGCGGTAATTAGTAGGATTCATCATTGCAGTGATTGATTCATGGATTTAATCTTATTATCATTAATAGAGCTAGTGAGGATATATATTCCCTGCTGTGTAGGTAAATTAGCATATGCCTGACTGGGGTTTTCAATCTCCCTGTTGCTGGATCAGCAGTATTAGCAGCACAACTGGGTCTGGTTCAGATGCAGTTTGAAGTGCCGTTCTTATTAGGGTTATTATTATTATGTATTATTATTATTATTATTATGCATTTCTTTATCACTCATACTTTCCGCAGTGCTTTATAGAGTCTATAGTCTTGGCAGTGAGAGCCCAATTCATGTGATTTACTGATCCCAACATAGTGATCGTGGGGGCCGGGCTGGTTGTAGACTTTTTGCCTCATGAAGCGATATATTGTGAGGATGCCCCCCGACGTGTGTGTGCAAAGCTAGACCAGAGAGCAGAGACACATCAGGCTGTGCATTGCAAACACTGGCACTATGCTTACCTCCTTCTGCTTCCTCCAACACAGCATCTCCTCCCTGCTGGCCCGCAGTATCTGATCCCACATCACTCACCCACTCTCAGCAGATTAGCGATGGGATCACCGGCCACATGTGAAGTCCTGCTTCCTCTCTGACTACAGCGGTGCTTCATGTGTCCCAGCAGCACGTAACAGGTCACATGAGGCACTGCTGCAGCCATGGATACAGGACGCTGGACAAACAGATGGAGATCCCATTGCTGGAATGCTGAGAGGAGGTGAGTGAAGTGACGGGAACATCTAAGGGAGGAGACGAGAAGTGCGAGGAGGGGGACATTTGGGGAGGGCAGCCGCTTGTTGTCGTCCTGAAGCACGATTCACGTTGCTTCATGAAAGACCCACTGCTTGGAGGCTTTTTTCCAACTTGTGAGATTCAATTTTTACCTTAACACCAACGCAGTGCAGGCTGCCTTTTTCCTCTATTGGTGTTGAGGTCATCTTGATGGGAGTACAAAAAAATCTCCTAACAAACAAGGTGCTATGTGATTTACTAGTGATAAAGCACTTTACACGTTTTTACTGCAATTCCCCTCCCCTGTCTGAAATGACAAATTTAAGCACACCATGAACTGCATCCGAATTCAATCAGATTTCTAGTTTAAATAACGAAAAAAGCACAACTGGTCGTTCTTATTGCATTGCCATAAAATCTTATCTTTTTATTATATCATGTGTGGCCACTTTGAGGGTGGGAGAGCAATAGTGTAAGGAGGCATAGTCATTTGCAGGTGAAGGGGGGGAATTGACAGACCTCTTCTGCATAAAGGCCCGTGCACACCTGTGACTGATGTTGCCTGTTGCTGACCTGATCTCTTGGGTGACATCGCTGGGCCAACACAGATGCGAAGTCAACTGTATAGCTGACGACGCATTCTGTTGCTCTGTGAGGGGGAAGAGGGCCAGCGGCACAAAGTAATCAGCCCTCGCTTGCCCAAGTTGATCCATCTCCTGGATCGCTTGGGGTCGGGGGGGGGGGGGGGTGTTTGCAACGCGTGCATGTCGGCACACCTGGGGGGGAAGCAGCAGCACAAAGTGATCAGCTGTCGCTTGCTCAAGCTGATCCACCTCACGGATCTCTTGTGGTCAGGGTGTCGAGATCTACTGCACACACACCGGATTATCAGCTGAGGCACTTGTTATTGGCTACCTCAGCTGACTTTAATCAAGCGTGTATATGGGGCCTTTGGGAGATGGGATGAAGAGTTGATATGGGCAGATAAGCATTAAGCTGGCCGTACACTATTGTGTCTTGATTGAGTAAAGTTGTCCAGTCTTAAAGAGAACCCGAGGTGGGTTTGAAGAATATTATCTGCATACAGAGGCTGGATCTGCCTATACAGCCCAGCCTCTGTTGCTATCCCAAACCCCCCTAAGGTCCCCCTGCACTCTGCAATCCCTCGTAAATCACAGCCACGCTGCTGACAAACAGCTTGTCAGAGCTGGCTGTGTTTATCTCTATAGTGTCAGTCTGCTGCTCTCCCCGCCTCCTGCAGAACTCCAGTCCCCGCCTGCATCCCTTCCCTCCCTGCTGATTGGAGGGAAGGGACCGGGGCAGGGACCGGAGCTATGCAGGAGGCGGAGGAGCAGCTAAGACTGACACTACAGATGTAAACACAGCCTCACAGCATGGCTATGATTTATGAGGGATTGCAGAGTGCAGGGGACCTTAGGGGGGTTTGGGATAGCAACAGAGGCTGGGCTGTACAGGCAGATCCAGCCTCTGTATGCAGATAACATTCTTTAAACACACCTCGGGTTCTCTGTAGCCTCCCTGGCGTTCTATTTCCCCAGGATTTCCGTGCAAGAAGTGGTTCAATTAATTTCCAATCATTTTAAACTTTTTTTTTTTTTTTTTTTGCAATCATTTTTTTTTATTTGGTCGGGATCCCCCTTCTGGGGGGGGGTCCCTGTTCTTTTCAGGCTGTTGGTGGCCTTTGGGGACCCCCCTTCTGGGCAGGGAGGGGGGCCCTGTCCTTTGCAGGCTGTGGGGTGTCCCCATTCTATGCTGGCTGGTAGTGGCCGGTGGGGACCCCCCTTCTGGGCGGGGGGGGGGTGTCCCCGTCCTTTGCGGGCTGTGGGTGGCCTTTCCCTCCCTCTTCCCATCCCCCGTGCAAGCCCCCCCTTCCCCCTGAACCCCTTCCCTCGGTGTGAGTCCTGTTCTACTCACCCAGGCTGTCTCCAGCGGCGGCGGCGCAGAATCCCTTCTTCCTCCATCCCCGAAGTCTCATGCTCTGTGTAATTACCGCTACGAGGCTTGGTGACGTCACTGAGCCTCGTAGCAGTAATGTCACAGGCCGGGACTTCGGCGTTAGAGAAAGAAGGGATTCTGCTGGCGCCGCTGGAGACAGCCTGGTGAGTAGAACAGGACTCACACCGAGGGAAGGGGTTCAGGGGGAAGGGGGGGCTTGCATGGGGGATGGGAGGGGGGAGGGAAAGGCCACCCACAGCCCGCAAAGGACAGGGACACCCCCCCCCCCTCCACCCAGAAGGGGGGTCCCCGCCGGCCACCCACAGCCTGCAAAGGACCAGGACACCCTCCCGCCCAGAAGGGGGGTCCCCGCCGGCCACTACCAGCCAGCATAGAACGGAACACCCCCCCCCCCCTTGCTGCACAGAGGGGATCCCCGCCGGCCACTACCAGCCCGCATAGGGAATCCCCCTGCACAGAGTGGACACCCGTCCGCACACATAGGGGGAATCCTTGCACGCAGCACATTCTCTGCCCCGCCAGCTGCACAGGGATTCCCCAGGGTGGCTGGATGCTTGTTCTGTATGCCTGGGGTAGCACAGATCGCTACCCACAGCGTGCAGTCAGGCATCCAGCCATCCTGGGGAATCCCTCTGATGAGGGAAAATTGCAGCGGGCGGTGCAGAGAAACAGGAAATCTCCCTGGCGGAATTGACGAGCTCAGCTCGTCCAAAACACTTTCAGCAAGTTTTTGCTGGACGAGCTGAGCTCGTCCAGAACGCTAGGGAGGTTAATGAACCAAGCTTTTTACCTGCTATTATCTTTAAGCCATATGAGGAGATGTGAAACGCCACATTCCCACAGCAAAATGAGTGCTTTATGCCCCTCAAATCTGGGGATTGCTTCCTAAAAGAGGCAGAGCTTAGCGATGCAGCTTTGCCTCTAATGAAGTCAATCGTTGCTGATCGCCGCCTCTCCCCGCCCCTCTCAGTCTTCCTTCACAGAGAGGGATGGGAAGAGGCGGGGATCTGCACGCAGATCGACTTCATTAGAGGCAGAGCTACACCCCAAAGCTCTGCCTCCCCGGGCACCAAAATCCACGACTTTGAAAGTTGTGGATGTTTGCCCCGGGATTTGGGGGCATAAAGCCCTCGTCTTGCCGCAGGAATGCAGCGTTTCACCACTCCTCATAATAGCAGGTAAAAAGCTGGAAATATTCTTGCTTCAGAGTCTCTTTAAGTCACGTACCCAGGCTAGAGGAAACCCGGCTGTGGTGGCCATTTTGTGATGTCCAAACAGAGACTCTAACATGTATAACAGGGAGATGCTGGCAAGGATAAAATTCAGTTTCGCCTACCTGTGCGCAGGTTATGGCACAGTGTTAACTCACCTATGTCCCTGCCTCTCGCCAATGCGCTGCATGCTGCTTTCCATCTTTCTGACATTTCCACCTTCACAACCGGAAGGGGGAAGTGTCTGGTAGATGGAGAGCAGCGTGCAGTGCATTGGCGAGAGGCAGGGACGTAGGTGCGGTAACACTCTGTGCCACAAACTGCGCCCACCAACATGCAGATTCAGTTTCCTTGCAGTGCTGTATGGGAGGAAGCGGGGCAAAGGTTGCCATAAACTCTCTCGTGGCATCTGGGAGGTGGCTACCGCTTAATGGCCCCTACTGCAGGGCCGTCTAGAAGGGGATATGGCACGAGTTGCCACATTCTTCTGCAATGTCTTCTGGGAGGAGGTGTGGCCAGCTCCGCCTCTTACTCTTCCTATTGCAGTACCCTTTGAAGGTGAGTGTGACGCAAGGAGGGGGCATGACCTGGACAGTCTGGCTCCTAGAGAATGCAGAAATCATCCTTGTATGGAGAATGCGAGAGTCCAGACCGCAATCACATGACCATAAATGCAATATGCGAAACAGAGGAATTTCTAAAGTTTTTCTTTTTAAAGTTATGTCACTATTAGTTAGATTCTACTCAGGAACCAGAGAGTCTTTTAGTAGAATTCCTGGAATCCGAAATTTTTGATGTATGAATCTACAGAGCTATAAATTTACTTTAAATGGGGATTTACCAGTAACTAAATTATATGACTATTACCTCTCGGTATGCACAGCTGCACTAACTGTCATATCTGTGGATGTTCGCCAGCGCTGTCTATGTTGGGGTCAGGGGTGCAGATGCAAAAATACCTGCAAAAAATAAACAGTAGTCAAAATAACATAATTAATGCAATATATACAAAATATAATACAATATTGAATTATAAATTATTAAGCCATTGTTTGCCCATTGGAAAACCTTTCCTGTCTCTTATTTACTTCTGAAATGTATCACAGGTGGCAATATCTTTAGTACTGGCAGGTGATGTGTTTGAAATGTTTGTTTACTGAGCGTTCTAAAGCCGGTACAAAATATACCTGGTCTCCTGTATAATAAACAGCCTAAGCTAAGCCTCAGTGGGAAGGCAGTGCTACATACCAATATACAACAATATACAGCTATAGGAAGTGTTTATGATGCTGTACCCAGAATATTTAATAAACAATGGGTATCCTGAATATGTCGTTACAATTCCTCTTTAAAGCAAACTTGAAGTGGAAAAAACGTATGATATAAGGAATTGTATGTGTAATACGGATAAGGAATATAACATTAACAGCAAAGAAAAAGTCTTATATTTTTATTTTCAGTTATATAGCTTTTTTGTTTTGTATAACATTACATCATACTGTCACATTTGCAGTTTTAAAACCAACACTCTTTTGTTAAGCTATGAAACAAAGCAGAAATAATGGCCCTCTGAACTTCCCTGCAGTAAAACTTTATCTCAAGCTGTCTCTCAGGGCTCGTTTCCACTAGTGCGGCGTGCGTCTCGTAGACGCACGCCGGCACTGAGCGGGTGGGCGGGATCGCAGGCGATTCCCATCAGCCGTGCCATGCACGGCTATGGGAATCGCAGCCTCCGCCGCGAATTCTGTGGGGGTTTCCGGCCGAATCGCTACTGCAAGCGATTCGGCCGGCGGCGCCGTTGTCCCCTATGGCAGAGTTTCCCCGCGCGATTTGCCTGCGGGGAAACTCTGCGGATTCGCGGCCGTTTCCGCGAGAGTGGAAACGGGCCCTCACTGTTTCTTGTTTTTTTAAGTGCTTCAGAAAAAAAACAGGACTATATTAGACCCCCCCTGGGTGGAATAGCTCAAAGAAGCTCTTTTGTTTAGATAAAAACTGAAGTTCTTTTTTTTTAACTCTTCCTATACTGGAAAACAATGACACTTTTTTTTTTGCTACTAATGTTCTATTGCTTTGCTGTACTACACATAGAATTCATTATCTCATAAGTTTATTTTCACTTCAGGTTTGCTTTAAGAAATCTGCACATTTTATTCTGTAGAATCCCTCCTGGTGGTTTCAGCAGAATTCAAATCACTGAGAAAGATATTTAGTGTTTGGAGGTCACTGTGTGGCTTGTGAATGTATTCATGTGTCTTCCTGCACCCAGCTGAGCAGTGAGATCACCCAGAAGGCCGCTGTGCCTGGTAAGCACTGCTACAAGTCTTACAAGTCAGGACTGGCCGACTCCCCATATCCGTGACCACAAGCGGAATCACTAAAGCCCCGCTCTACTCAAGGCACAAATCATTTCCTGTTTCTGAGCAGGTAATAATGACATGGCTTGTATTTATTATACAATACAATACAATAACATTTCTATAGCGCTTTTCTCCCATAGGACTCAAAGCGCTTGATCCATGACTTCCTGACTTAATTGACGATCCCTTGACCAGCCATTTTCCTGGGGCACAAACCTGCAGAGCGGTAGGGAGCAATAATTTCAGTCAGCTCTGTCTATGCCCCGCCCCCTTACAGTCCGAGCAGCATAACAGCGCTGAGTTATAGTGTACCTTATGTGGCAGGATGAGATAGACATGTTTATGTACAGTGCCAAGCATACAAATAACTTGGCTGTGTTCCTTTTTATCTTTTTCTGCCAGAAAGAGTTAAATGTTTAGGTATTAAAATGACAGTTTCT
The DNA here is from genome assembly GCF_040937935.1 of Hyperolius riggenbachi. NCBI lineage: Eukaryota > Metazoa > Chordata > Amphibia > Anura > Hyperoliidae > Hyperolius > Hyperolius riggenbachi. Next base: position 271,339,872 of record NC_090653.1, read on the forward strand.
GTCCACTCAGGATCTAGTCGGACTATAGCGTAACCCTCACTGATAACAAATGACAGCCATAAAACTTTTTCCTGGCAGAGAACTGCTTCTGAATGCAGGGGATAGATATAAAATGCCAATAGTTCATCGATTTTGGTTTAGAGCTGTGACAGACCGTATCATTCAGTTCAGACAATACTGCATTCAATCTATTTTTAAGTTTTCAGGCCTCTTTCACAGAAGGACGTTGCGGTTTGATGCAACGTTAAAGTCGCAACGCAAATTACAATGCAATGCCCCCAAAAGTCGCAACGCAAGTTAATGCCCCGTTATCGTCGCATACAGTAGAACATACAGGCAATGAAAAGTATGCTTCCAAGTCATTACTGAGCATGTGCAAACAGTCTAACGCAGCTAATAACGTGTGTAACGCACAGCATGCAGCACTTTCTAATAACGCTACACGTTACACACAAACGCAACGTGTGCACCGTGAAATGTCGCACAGACTTAGTATTGCTGTGCGTTAGTCTGCGTTGAAACATTCTCTAACGTGCGACTTTAATGCCACACTGTGAAAGAGGCCTCAAACATAAAACAAGAAAGTAAAAAAAAGATAATTTTTAAGAGTAGGAAGATAGATACAATTGTTTATTCCATCAGTTTATTTTCACCAGGGGTTCACTTCAAATGGGGAAAGCGGCAGAGTAACTGGCAGAGGTTGCCGTATATCTTCAGGTCACAAGAGGACATTTCACTGTTCAATGACAGCAGTTTTGCTTAATGCACGGTGCTTGGGGTAAGAAGATAATGAAAGGAAGTGATACTATTTATGTAGGCGGTAATATTTGATCTTCTGTTTAAAATAACTTTTTTAGCACTCTGTAATTGAAAGGGTACCAAAAAGTAGGCAGAAAAGTAATGTCAAAATTATTTTCTTGCTTGCGGATGGCCTAAAAGACATTAAAGGACACATCCGAGGACATCATAAATAAAAAAATCCACTTACCTGGGGCTTCCTCCACCCCCTGTCAGCCGTCCTGCGTCCACGCCGCAGCTCTGCTCCCCGCTGGTGGTCCGGGGTCCCCTCTGGCGCAAGATGCCCACTGCGCCTGTGTGAGCGGCTCTTAGAGCCGCGCTGACAACATCCGAACTGTACTGCGCAGGCGCAGTAGTTTTACGCCTGCGCAGAACAGCCGGGATGACGTCAGTGCGACTCTAAGAGCCGTTCACACAGGAGGATGCAGGAAGATGCCGACCTGGTGAGGTCGACATCTGCACCGGAGGGGACCGGGAGCCACCGGAGCTGCGGCAAGGGCACAAGTCAGCTGCCAGGGAGCTGGAGGAAGCTCGAGGTAAGTGGGTTTATTTTTTATTTCCTCGGACCTTCTCTTTAAAGAGAACCCGAGGCAGGGTTCTAGGAATGAAATCCCTATAGAGAGGCTGGGTCTGCCCAGGGCCGGGCCGAGGCAGAAGCGAGAGAGGCTCCAGCCTCAGGGCGCAGTGTAGGAGGGGGCGCACAACTCACTCATTCCCCTATTGCTTTAGGAGGAGAGAGAAATAAGAAAAGGGGATACATGGCAGTGACTGCAAGCCAGATAACTAGAGATTAAGGTTTTGGGGACCTGGGTCGCCTCTTAGTGCAAGAGCAATAAATATTGACGGCTGGGGCGGAAGGGATGGAGGGGTGCACTTTGGTGTCCCAGCCTTGGGTGCCGTAGGACATTGTCCCGGCTCTGGGTCTGCCTAAAGAGCCCAGCCTCTGTTGCTATTTAGATCCCCCCTAACCCCCCCCCCCCTTCCCCCCCTGCGCTCAGCGAGACCCCATAATTCACAGCCGCTCTGCCGACACTGAGCGTGTCAGCAGCTGCTGAGTTTACCTTTGTAATGCCAGTCTCCGCTCTCCCCCGCCTCCTGCAACGCTCCGGTCCCCGCCCACGTCCCTTCCCTCCACGCTGATTGGAGGGAAGTGACGCGGGCGGGGACCGGAGCTCTGCAGGAGGCGGGGGAGAGCAGAGACTGACGTTACAAAGATAAACACAGCCGCACAGCGCGGCTGAGAATTATGGGGTCTCGCTGAACGCAGGGGGGGGCTTAGGGGGAATCTAAATAGCAACAGAGGCTGGGCTCTTTAGGCAGACCCAGCCTCTGTATTGGGATTTCATTTCCAGAACCCCGCCTCGGGTTCTCTTTAAGGCATTTTATTGATATGGTGTGAAAATATCACTTAGGAGAAAATTTAGGAGAAAAGGTACATTTAATAAGGACCCTTGATTTTAAAATCAATGGGAACTTAAAATAAAAATCAGCCAGATACTTACCTAGGGAGGGCTCTGGGTCCTATAGAACCCTCCATCTCCTCTTCCGGTCCCCATGTTCTAGTGCTGGCTCCCGGTAGCATTATTCAACCAATTTGGTCAAATACTTCTCTATCTGCTGCCGAAGGAGGCTTCAGACGTCTTCAGGAGACCCAAGTGCTCCCGAAGACGGGTGGCTCTGTGCTGCGCCTGCGTGGGCACGCTCTCTCGTGCACTCACGCAGGCGCAGTACGGAGCCACCTGTTTTCGGGAGCACTTGGCATCCAAAGTCTTCTGCAGCGGGGGATTCAAACGATGCAGCCACCGCTTAACCACTTAATGACCAACGTCCGCCGATAGGCGGACGCAGGTCGCAGTGGTGTTTCCATGGACCATGTCAGTTCACGGAGGGTGTCTCCGTGAACGGCCTGCGAGCCTCCGATCGTGGCTCGCAGGCTACATGTAAACACGCGGGGAAGAAATCTGCGCAAGCAAGCCCGGTCCTTAAGTGGTTAAACGTGGGGACCAGGAGAGGAGAGGGAAGCCTCTATAGGACCCAGAGCCTTTCCTCTCCTTAGGTAAGTATCTGGCTGATTTATTATTATTATTTTTTTATTTTTTTTTGGGGGGGGGGGGGGGGGGGGAGTTCCCAATGACTTTAACCTTTACAGTTAGAAAAGAGAAAAAAAGAACACAGTCTAGTTGTAAGTAGGACTGGGACTGTGCATACACATTTATCTCCTTTTGTCACATATCACCTCAGGGCCCCTTCAAAGAAAGTTCTATCAAATGTACTTAAAAAAAAGCATGCCTTGACTAATGTTTTAAACTGAACAAAAGCGCCTATGTATATTTATGGAAATGATGGCACAAGAGTGGAATCGCGCAGTGAAATATGCGATGTGCTTAGTGTAGTTGTCACAAAGAAGCTAAGCTCCGGAATAATGCACACAAAGCCGACATTTTAGAGACTTGATAGCCACTAAGCAGGAAGTTTCTTTGAGGTATGAGGTTTATTTAAAAAAAAATGACAGTATAATTATGTTATATGCGAGATTTACATAAAAATAGCGCTTGTTGAGGTTTTGCAGGTTACGTCGGGAAAGAGCATAAGGGAAATAAAACTGTGCTGAAAAGTCACTGCATAATGCAGAATGTTTGTTCTGCCTTTGGTGCCCAAGGAGTCATACGTTCCCTATATGTCTACAGAATGAGGAACAGGTCCCCTTTGCTTCCTGCTTCTCGCAGCTGATAATCGTTTCGCTGAAGGTCGCATTCACAATGAAAGAGAAAGCTGGGGAAGGTGAAATATGTGTCCTTATCTGGTGACTGCAGAAAGGATACGGGGTTATCTGAGAGTCACAAGGAGAAGGTGAACCAATCTGTGGGCCCGCCATAGGGACCCGGGGCTCGGCCTCCTGGCATTTTCTCATGAATGGGACTGAGGAGCCTTTGCACACCTACAAAGTGTATCAGCAGCAGTCACAGAGAGGAGACTGCTTCCAGTATGGCCAGGCAGAAAACTGATTTTGTTACCACATGTAATTGTTTTAAAGAGGCAATATAGTAACATAAAAGTAGGGAGTGGTCACTGCGGGGGAACCACGGTAGCCTGTGTGACAAAGACAAGACCAATATCCAAGTGGTGCATTATCGTAGGATAAAATGAGCTTAGTATTACAAGAGTAGTTATACTTACAAAGGTGGGTTGCAGAACCTGCAACCACCGTATATAACCTGTAGGGAAATTACTGTCCCCGCTCGGTGCTCCAGGTCCTGCCGGGAACTGAGTGGCCGCTCTCCTGGGGTCCTTATTAGCTGTGGACAGCACCACATTAGTGGGAAGGACACCTCCAAAGGAGGTGTAGTGGGCAATGAAGAAGGGTGTAGGCGGCCAAAAATAATTTTCTCTCAAAGTATACGTTATAAAGAGATAAGTAAATATATGAGGTATCTTACCTCTCCAAATGAACCAAGGGTTTAGATCAGGTAAGGTTTATTCAAACACAATTAAAAAAACGCCTTTTATGGGTCTCTGCCCGCTTCCTCAGGTAAATAAAGTGCCTTAAGGAATTAAGTGTGCAGCCTGGGCGCCAAAATTCTTTGCGCCCTGGGGGGTCTTAGGGTTAGACACCACCAGGGGGGTCTTAGGGTTAGACACCACCAGGGGGGTCTTAGGGTTAGGCACCACCAGGGGGGTCTTAGGGTTAGGCACCACCAGGGGGGTCTTAGGGTTAGGCACCACCAGGGGGGTCTTAGGGTTAGACACCACCAGGGAGGGTCTTAGGGTTAGACACCACCAGGGGGGTCTTGGGGTTAGACACCACCAGGGGGGTCTTGGGGTTAGACACCACCAGGGGGGTCTTGGGGTTAGACACCACCAGGGGGGTCTTAGGGTTAGGCACCACTGAGGGGGTTAAAAGAAGCATCAAGCAAATAGCCTCCCCATGATATACTTACCTGGGGCTTTCTCCAGCCCCTTGCAGCTGACATGTCCCATGCTGACAGCTCCGTTCACAGCCGCCGGTGTAGTGCCGAGTTGTCCTACTTTGTCGAAATGTACTACCTGGTCTAATCTGGTAGCGTCAATCGATTAGTCAAGGTGTCTAAATATGCAATTTTATCGGGATATGTTACTGGTCTGCCTAACTTCCTCACCCTTCTCCACTCGTAACCCTAACTCTACCCCCTCTCCTATCCTAACACTAACCCTCCCATCTATTCTCCTAACGCTAACCTCCCTTTTCTACTCCTAACACTAACTTACAACCTCTCCTAACCTGCTCCTATGGGATGCTTTGTAGTAGTTAGTATCGACAAGCCGACGGAAGGATATCAGGCAAACTGAGCTCAAGTGCTGGTGCACATGCCCAGATCGGATTTCAGCATGTCTCGATAGGAAGCATAAATCGGCATTACACCGGCCTAAGGTCCCAGCACGATTCAGAGGCTGCCTCCTCTAGTGCACCTGCATGAGCGCCGCTGTCAATCACAGTATGCCTGCACAGTATGCCGCGGACAACATGGGCTTTATTGACAGCGGCGCTTCACGCAAGCGCAGTAAGGTTCCCACTTCTCCTTGAGCCTCTGTTTCATACACGTGGCGGAAGGGGGACACTAGACGAGACGGCCAGTCGAGCGAGTGTACGAGACTTTACTCTCGTCCTGCTCATCTGATCTGCTGAGTGTTGCGGCATGCAGTTTGCACTCTAAGCAGTCTCTCGTTATTCTTCACGTAACTTCACGTGCTCTGCTTATATTGCTCAACTTTTACATCAGGTTCCCTTTAAGTCTCCTTCATGACCGGTTCCTCATTCCCTGGGCTGGGTGCGTCGGAGTTAACCAGCTAATCTTATTTATCATGCAGCTGAATTAGCAATCACTGCACAATGCTCTGTTTCCCCACTCCTGAATCACTATAAATATACATTGCTAATCACGGTGATTACTGTAATTATGGTGCTATACTGCTAACACACTGCTTAGAGTAATGTGAATCGGTGACATGACAAGCACGGGCCGCAAGGCAAGAGACGGAGATCAGGGATTTGTCATGTGACCGTAGTGGCCAGGTCAGGCTCTCTAGTGAAGTCACATGCTGGAGACCGCCACTTGTCTGGTCACCTGTGCTGACTGCACACCATGGCTTATTATTAATCAAATCATCTAATTAATGGCTGTCTTGTTTTGTTTGGGGGGAGGAAGGGGGGGCATGCTTTCACTGGGAAATGTCTGGTCAGGCTACATTTATATATTTTTAGAAGTTATTTATTTTACGCGCTTTCATTGTTGCCAGTGCAGAGTGTCTTGTTAAAGAGGACCTGAACTCTTGCACAGGAGACAAGGAGAACACAGAAAAATACACCTTGTACACCATGTATGTGTGTGTGTATATATAGAGACAAACTGTCTAATTCTCCCTTCTCAGCAAGTAATGAGCTAGTGTAATTTTAGCTGTCTGCCAACACATTCTGAGCTAATTAGCTCAGAATTAGTTGGCAGACAGCTAAAATTACACTAGCTCAGGAAGTAACCACTCTGCAGAATCTCAGTAGATGTTCTATAAGTTGTAACAAGGAAAATGTTTTTTTCTTTAAAGGTTATTATGCTGTTGCTTATCTTTTAGAGCAAGGAGAAAGCTCTGAGTTCGGATCCGCTTTAAAGAGAACCTGAGGCAGACTGGAACACAAAAGAGAGATGCTACCTAGGAAGTAGTAGTAGTCCTCCTTGCCCCCACCCCCGCTCACGAGACCCTCTAGAACAGGGGTCCCCAAACTTTTTTGATCAAGGGCCGGGTCAACATACTTCGTACTACTGGGGGGCCGGAGAATACATAAAGTGATGTAGAAAAACATAACATTGACCTAGGTATTGTAGAAAGCGCATATTAACATGGGCAGCCCGCACATCTCCTATTTATCCAGAGCCGATATTATGCCACCAACACAGCATGTGCAGATAGTATGCCACCAACACAGCATGCACAGATAGTATGCCACCAACACAGCATGCACAGATAGTATGCCACCAACACAGCATGCACAGGTAGTATGCCACCAACACAGCATGCGCAGATAGTATGCCACCAATACAGCATGTGCAGATAGTATGCCACCAACGCAGCATGCGCAGATAGTATGCCACCAACACAGCATGTGCAGATAGTATGCCACCAACGCAGCATGTGCAGATATTATGACACCAACACAGCATGTGCAGATAGTATGCCACCAACACAGCATGTGCAGATAGTATGCTCCCAACACAGCATGTGCAGATAGTATGCCACCAACGCAGCATGTGCAGATATTATGCCACCAACACAGCATGTGCAGATAGTATGCCACCAACACAGCATGTGCAGATAGTATGCCACCAACGCAGCATGCGCAGATAGTATGCCACCAACACAGCATGCACAGGTAGTATGCCACCAACACAGCATGCGCAGATAGTATGCCACCAACACAGCATGTGCAGATAGTATGCCACCAACGCAGCATGCGCAGATAGTATGCCACCAACACAGCATGTGCAGATAGTATGCCACCAACGCAGCATGTGCAGATATTATGCCACCAACACAGCATGTGCAGATAGTATGCCACCAACACAGCATGCACAGATAGTATGCCACCAACACAGCATGCACAGATAGTATGCCACCAACACAGCATGCACAGGTAGTATGCCACCAACACAGCATGCGCAGATAGTATGCCACCAACACAGCATGTGCAGATAGTATGCCACCAACGCAGCATGCGCAGATAGTATGCCACCAACACAGCATGTGCAGATAGTATGCCACCAACACAGCATGTGCAGATAGTATCCCACCAACACAACATGTGCAGATAGTATGCCACCAACACAGCATGTGCAGATATTATGACACCAACACAGCATGTGCAGATAGTATGCCACCAACACAGCATGTGCAGATAGTATGCCACCAACACAGCATGTGCAGATAGTATGCCACCAACGCAGCATGTGCAGATATTATGACACCAACACAGCATGTGCAGATAGTATGCTCCCAACACAGCATGTGCAGATAGTATGCCACCAACGCAGCATGTACAGATATTATGCCACCAACACAGCATGTGCAGATAGTATGCCACCAACACAGCATGTGCAAATAGTATGCCACCAACACAGCATGTGCAGATAGTATGCCACCAACGCAACATGTGCAGATATTATGACACCAACACAGCATGTGCAGATAGTATGCCACCAACACAGCCTGCGCAGATTGTATGCCACCAACACAGCATGCGCAGATAGTATGCCACCAACACAGCATGCGCAGATAGTATGCCACCAACACAGCATGCGCAGATAGTATGCCACCAACACAGCATGCGCAGATAGTATGCCACCAACACAGCATGCGCAGATAGTATGCCACCAACACAGCATGCGCAGATAGTATGCCACCAACACAGCATGTGCAGATAGTATGCCACCAACGCAGCATGTGCAGATAGTATGCCACCAACGCAGCATGCGCAGATAGTATGCCACCAACACAGCCTGCGCAGATTGTATGCCACCAACACAGCCTGCGCAGATTGTATGCCACCAACACAGCATGCGCAGATTGTATGCCACCAACACAGCATGCGCAGATAGTATGCCACCAACACAGCATGCGCAGATAGTATGCCACCAACACAGCATGCGCAGATAGTATGCCACCAACACAGCATGCGCAGATAGTATGCCACCAACGCAGCATGCGCAGATAGTATGCCACCAACACAGCATGTGCAGATAGTATGCCACCAACACAGCATGTGCAGATAGTATGCCACCAACACAGCATGTGCAGATAGTATGCCACCAACGCAGCATGCGCAGATAGTATGCCACCAACGCAGCATGCGCAGATAGTATGCCACCAACGCAGCATGCGCAGATAGTATGCCACCAACACAGCATGCGCAGATAGTATGCCACCAACGCAGCATGCGCAGATAGTATGCCACCAACGCAGCATGCGCAGATAGTATGCCACCAACGCAGCATGCGCAGATAGTATGCCACCAACGCAGCATTCGCAGATAGTATGCCCCCAACACAGCATGCGCAGATAGTATGCCCCCAACACAGCATGCGCAGATAGTATGCCACCAACACAGCATGCGCAGATAGTATGCCACCAACACAGCATGCGCAGATAGTATGCCACCAACACAGCATGCGCAGATAGTATGCCACCAACGCAGCATTCGCAGATAGTATGCCACCAACGCAGCATTCGCAGATAGTATGCCACCAACGCAGCATGCGCAGATAGTATGCCACCAACACAGCATGCGCAGATAGTATGCCACAAACGCAGCATGTGCAGATAGTATGCCCCCAACACAGCATGTGCAGATAGTATGCCACCAACACAGCATGTGCAGATAGTATGCCACCAATACAGCATGTGCAGATAGTATGCCACCAATACAGCATGTGCAGATAGTATGCCACCAACGCAGCATGTGCAGATAGTATGCCACCAATACAGCATGTGCAGATATTATGCCACCAACACAGCATGTGCAGATAGTATGCCCCCAACACATGTGCAGATAGTATGCCACCAACACAGCATGTGCAGATAGTATGCCACCAACACAGCATGCGCAGATAGTATGCCACCAACACAGCATGTGCAGATAGTATGCCCCCAAAAGAGCGTGTGCAGATAGTATGCCACCAACACAGCATGTGCAGATAGTATGCCACCAACACAGCATGTGCAGATAGTATGCCACCAATACAGCATGTGCAGATAGTATGCCACCAATTCAGCATGTGCAGATAGTATGCCACCAACGCAGCATGTGCAGATAGTATGCCACCAACACAGCATGTGCAGATATTATGCCACCAACACAGCATGTGCAGATATTATGCCACCAACACAGCATGTGCAGATAGTATGCCACCAACACAGCATGTGCAGATAGTATGCCACCAACGCAGCATGCGCAGATAGTATTCCCTCCAACACAGCATGTGCAGATAGTATGCCACCAACACAGCATGTGCAGATAGTATGCCACCAACACAGCATGTGCAGATAGTATGCCACCAACACAGCATGCGCAGATAGTATGCCACCAACACAGCATGTGCAGATAGTATGCCACCAACACAGCATGTGCAGATAGTATGCCACCAACACAGCATGTGCAGATAGTATGCCACCAATACAGCATGTGCAGATAGTATGCCACCAATACAGCATGTGCAGATAGTATGCCACCAACACTGCATGTGCAGATAGTATGCCACCAACACAGCATGTGCAGATATTATGCCACCAACACAGCATGTGCAGATATTATGCCACCAACACAGCATGTGCAGATAGTATGCCACCAACACAGCATGTGCAGATAGTATGCCCCCAACACATGTGCAGATAGTATGCCACCAACACAGCATGTGCAGATAGTATGCCCCCAACACATGTGCAGATAGTATGCCACCAACACAGCATGTGCAGATAGTATGCCACCAACACAGCATGTGCAGATAGTATGCCCCCAACACATGTGCAGATAGTATGCCACCAACACAGCATGTGCAGATAGTATGCCCCCAACACATGTGCAGATAGTATGCCACCAACACAGCATGTGCAGATAGTATGCCCCCAACACATGTGCAGATAGTATGCCACCAACACAGCATGTGCAGATAGTATGCCACCAACACAGCATGTGCAGATAGTATGCCCCCAACACATGTGCAGATAGTATGCCACCAACACAGCATGTGCAGATAGTATGCCACCAACACAGCATGTGCAGATAGTATGCCCCCAACACATGTGCAGATAGTATGCCACCAACACAGCATGTGCAGATAGTATGCCCCCAACACATGTGCAGATAGTATGCCCCCAACACATGTGCAGATAGTATGCCACCAACACAGCATGTGCAGATAGTATGCCACCAACACAGCATGTGCAGATAGTATGCCCCCAACACATGTGCAGATAGTATGCCACCAACACAGCATGTGCAGATAGTATGCCCCCAACACATGTGCAGATAGTATGCCACCAACACAGCATGTGCAGATAGTATGCCACCAACACAGCATGTGCAGATAGTATGCCCCCAACACATGTGCAGATAGTAAGCCACCAACACAGCATGTGCAGATAGTATGCCCCCCAACACGGCTTTCTGGCTTCCATGTGGAAGGGTGGTGCCAGCACTGCTATGCTATTTGCGGGCCACCAATATTAAAAAATGCAGTGGGCGGCATCTATAAGTAATACATTTTGTGTGTGGGGGTCAGTGAAAAGGCCCCAGGGGGAGGGGCGTTCAGCCCGCAGGCCTTAGTTTGAGGACCCCTGCTCTAGAAGTTCGTGGTCAAGCTCCTCTTCGTTCACAAGCGTGGCTGCACCTGTGGTCACGTCTGCATAGTATCATGGAGCCATTCGTGGACGAGTGGCTCTGGCTTACTTCGCAGGAGTGGCCATATTCTCACAGGCACAGTACAGCTGCACTCGTACATGCCTTGTCGTTTTTCTTAGCAGCTAAGTTGCTTTCTGCGATGTTGGTCGTTTGCGCTGACTGTTGTATAGCGTGTGTACCGACCTTTAGGCTGGATTCACAATGGTGCATTGCAGAACGCAATGGCTAAAATGTCTGTGACCTGCAATAGAGACAGAAAATAGACATTAATCTAGAGCCTGTATGCAGCAAGTTAATATAATTGGATCAGTTTCAATGCAAAGATGCAAACAGTTCCACAATTGTATAATTGTATGGGCAGTGAGCTGACTTGCAGAATTAGTCTGCAACACAACTCATGCACTGCGAACTAGTCCTTTTTACTCACTTATCCAGTGACCAAGACAACCCTGTCTTAAAGGACAACTGATGTGAGAATATGGAGGCTGCCATATTGATTTCCTTTTAAACAATACCAGTTGCCTGGCAGCCCTGCTGATCTATTTGCCTACAGCAGTGTCTGAATCACACCAGAAACAAGCATGCAGCTAATGTCAGAAACACCTGACCTGCATATGCTTGCAGAGGCAGAGGCTCATCAGGATAACTAGGCAACTGGTATTGTTTAAAGTGTACCTGTAATAAAAAAAGTGCCCCTATGGGGTACTCACCTCAGGAGGGGGAAGCCTCAAGATCTTCAGGAAGCTTACCCCGTCCTCCTCTGTTCCAGCGCTGGGACCCCCAGAATTCCGCTTGTTGGCTCCTTGCACAGGGGAAGTAGCTCCGTCCAGCCTGGCTTTCTTCGGAAAAAGCCAGGCTGGATCGGGTCCATGCCACTGCGCAGGTAAAAGCCTCCTGCAAGGTAGCACAGACCTGATCAGGTCCAGGCTATTTCCGCCAGAGCACGAGTGGAACAGAGCTAGTACACATGCATGAAGGCCACACTTTGGGGATCCCAGCACAGGATTGAGAGGACCAGGGCCGGATTGAGGCCAAGGCCTCCTAGGCCATGGCCTAGGGCACCACAGGAGTAAGGGCACCAAAGTAGCAGGCTAAACAGATGCAGCATTTGTAACCGCGGTACTGTGCTGCTAGATGCCTGTGCAGCAGCCACCTTGCTCTCTGTGCACGCTTGCATTGTGGCCGATGGACTTGGACGGCATTGGAGACAGAAAGGAAGAGGAAGCTTCTGTACTGGAGATGAGTGGATAAATGAGTGACACTGATGGCTGCTGCAGTGTGAAGGCAAGCTGGCTACCTATACTGAAAGAGGGGGAGTGGGAAAAGGAGGGATTTATGGCTACCCATACTGGAGGGAAAGGGGAGAGGGGTCATCTGGCTACCTATACTGGAGGGAAAGGGGGAAGAGGTCATCTGGCTACCTATACTGGAGGGAAAGGGGAGAGGGGTCATCTGGCTTATTATTCTGGGGGGGGGGGGGTGTCATCAAGCTACCTATACTAGAGGGAAGGGGGGAGGGGTCATCTAACTACCTATACTAGGGGGTGGCGAGAGGGGTCATCTAGCTACCTATACTGAAGGGGGGCGGCTGGTGACAGAGGCCTTGGGCGGTAACAATTACAAATCCGGCCCTGGAGAAGAGGAGGATGAGGTAAGTGTCTTAAGTACACCCAAGGGGAGAGTTTTGTTATTACATGTTACCTTTAAAAGGAAATAAATATGGCAGCCTCCATGTGAGCTGCTAAGGAACCTTACCCAAACCACAGAAAGGATGACTGTGGGTCCTGGCAGCTTCAAGGGTGGCCAGTTATCTTCTATCCATCCTAAGAGTCCGCATAATGATTTTTCACTGTCTAGTGGACTTATAGATATAGCCTCCCTGTAAAGTGTATAAAGCTTCAAACTCAATCAGGGCAGCTGCGACACGCGCTACTATTGTCTGCTGGAAATATATTGAAAACATGCATCTTCTGTATGGCCCTCATTCCACGCTAAGACACGGAGCGCCGCTGACCTCTGACCCCGCTTCACATCGCAGGCAGCTGTCCTAGAAAATCACATCCATTTATCTGTAGTGTACTTACATGCGAGGATGACATTCTCTAGATGAGACAGTATGAACTCATCCATCTACAGTCCGTACTTTTCTGGCCTCGGATCGGCAGCAGGAGTGCTAGATCTTGTGCGTGCGTAAAGCCGGGCGCAATCTGTAAACATAATGCGTCTGCGAGGAAGTGATCGGTATTCATGTCGCTTTGTAGTTTACATTCATGTAGATTCTCAGATTGTAAACTCCATGGAGCAGCGAGAGTCCTCTCCTTCTGCGTCAAGTGTTTTTCCTCATTCGCCTTGCATTTGGAATCTTCAACCGTTATTTACTGTATTTTTTGATCTATAAGACACACTTTTTCTCCCACAAAACTGGGGAGAAAAAAATCACTGCATCTTATAGTCCAAATACAGGGTGTCTCCAACTTACGAACGCCCGCCAATACGAATAGCCAACCCGCCTCGATAACATGGACACCCTGTACTGCCCTGTGTTCTCCTTTGATCCTCCGCTCTCCCTGCGCAGAGTAATTAGCATCCGAAGCTGAGCATGTGTCTCACCTGATCCATCGGTGCCTGCGGCGATCAGCGACGTCTCTTCTCCCTCACTGTTCCCCTAGTGCTGGTTGCGTGTAATGACGTGATCAGGAAAAGCCAGCACTAAGGGAGCAGCGAAGGAGAGGAGTTGTTGCTGATAGCTGCAACAGGGGGATAGCTGCAACAGGGGGACAAGAAAGGGGACAGAGGAGAACGTGGGGACAAACAACGACACAGGGCTACACAAAGGGGCACAGAGAAAGACCTACAGGACTATACAAAGGAGGAAAGAGTAGGACACAAGGGGAACAGAGGAGGGCACAAGAGGTACAGAGGACAACACAAGGGGACACAAGAGGTACAAGGGTTGGCACAAGAGGTACGAAGGGGACTTAATGGGGGAGAGCATTAAGATGAAAGGCCCTAGGCAAGATAGCAGTTTTGCCCACCGCTAATGACTAACCTGGCTTTTTCAGTAGGATTTGGTGGGAGCTAGCATCCACCAGGCCCCTAGATTATCCCGAGGCCATAGGCAACTGCCTAGGTTTGCCTTGTAAATGATCTGGCTCTGATTTAAAACTGTATCTAAACAGGAGGATCACCTACAAAGTCACTGCAAAATCTCTTTGAAAAGTGATTTTTGGGATTGACGGCGATCATCAGCAATATTCACTCTCAGTTTTATGCTGCGTACACACTGGCGACTACGGTTGTTTGAAACAGCTAATTAACGTTCGTTCCGCTGACAATCGGGGAAAAAAGTTTACCCAACGATCATTAACACAAACGACAAAAGAACAACATCGGGAAGATGGAAATATCCAACCTGACGGATCGTATCTACCGACAATCGTTACAAAACTATAGTGTGTACAGACATCGGCCGAGAACGATCGTTACAAGGGCCAATGCGCCTGCGTGGAATTCTGCCCAGCTTCAGTACTTCCTTTGTAGCGTGGCCGTAAAGATTGTTACATTGCTCATTTCAATTAAACTTTGTTTTCAAGTTAACAATCATATATTTGTATCTATTGTAACTCCATGTCAGTGTTTTTTTTTTTTTTTTTTAATATAAATATGTACGCAACATTTCCTTCTGATTGTTCTTTTCTGCGAGAACTATCGTTAAAATGTGTATGATGATCGCTGCATCCCATCGTTGCATTCCAATCTTTCCAATATCGTTCGTCTGGTAACTATCGTTCCTTGCAAACGATAGTTATTGCAAGTGTGTACGTAGCATTAAGGCTCATACACACATCAGACTATAGTCTTTGGAAAATGAAAGATCACAGACCAATCTTACCATCCTTCATGTAGTATGAGAGCCATACTCTACACAGTCTTTTCTATGGAGCTGAACTCCACATCAGAAAAAAATCTTTGCAAGATGCTGCACACACAAATGCTGTACAGACATAAAAGATCAGTATCTGCAAAAGATCTGTTCCTGCCAAAGATCCGTTTCTGCAAATTGCATTCATAGTCTATGATATCTGCAGATCATCATACACACCTTGTTTAACAGACATTCATCTGCAGATCAGATCCACCAGGATGGATTTTCAGATCTGCAGAGGATTGTCTGATCTGCAGATGAATGTCAGTTAAACAAGGTGTGTATGATGATGTGCAGATCTCATAGACTAGGAATGCAATTTGCAGGAACAGATCTTTTGCAGATACTGATCTGTTGCGTATGTACAGCATCTTTGTGTGCAGCATCTTGCAAAGATTTCTGTCTGATGGGGAGCTCAGCTCCATAGAATAGACTGAGTAGGTATGGCTCTCATACTACATGGAAGGGGGTA
Organism: Hyperolius riggenbachi; assembly: GCF_040937935.1. Classification (NCBI taxonomy): domain Eukaryota; kingdom Metazoa; phylum Chordata; class Amphibia; order Anura; family Hyperoliidae; genus Hyperolius; species Hyperolius riggenbachi. Next base: position 271,355,487 of record NC_090653.1, read on the forward strand.
AAATTGGTCTGTGATCTTTCATTTTCAAAAGACTATGGTCTGATGTGTGTATGTGGCCTAAGTTTAGCTGGTATGTGCTGAATCTTGGCAAAGTCATAACAAGCTGAGTTTCCATTACCTGGTTCTTGTCCATTTCTCCACTCGGAATTTAGGTGTGATATTACAGTTCTTCGAAATCAATAGGCTGCATCCAAATCTGCATGTGGAGGAAAAAAACGGATGGTCTGCGGCATTTTCTTTTCCTATCGCATATGCGAACCCCCCGCATGTCATGGCTATAGAGATTCAGATGCGTTCTCACATCGACACAAGTGCCGGCTGCATCTCGCAGACGTGTATTTATGAATTTGTGTTTATCATATTTATTTATTTATTTATTGTATTTATAAAGCTCCAACATATTACGCAGCGCTGAACATGAATTTAGGTTACAGACAATATTTAGGGGTGACATACAGCAATATGACAATATAGGAATACAAGAAAACCAGATCACACACCATAGTATGAGTACCAGGTAATGCTTAGTCAGTCACTGGATGGAGCATGGAGATTAGGCAAGTTAGGTTCACTCAGATGCATAGCATGGGTTCACAGTAATGGAGGTGCATGATCAGGTAGGACACAAAAGGAGGAGGACCCTGCCCAAAGGCTTACAATCTAGAGGGAGAGGTAGGGACACGAGAGGTAGAGTTCAGCTCTGGGTTTAGAGCACTTGTGAGGGGTAGTAGGCCAGAGTGAAAAGGTGAGTTTTGAGGGCTTTCTTGAAGATGTTGAAGGAGGGGGCTGCCCTCATGGGTGGAGGTAGGGAGTTCCATAGTGTTGGAGCAGCTCTTGAGAAGTCCTGGAGGCGTGCATGGAACTGGATGATGCGGGGGGCGGTTAGGCAAAGTTCATTGGAAGAGCGGAGTGAGCGGCTAGGTGTGTACCTCTGAGTAAGATCGGAAATGTAGGTTGGACAGGTTTTGTGGACAGATTTGTAGGTCAGACACAGTATCTTGAATCTGATTCTAGACTGGATAGGAAGCCAGTGGAGGGATTCTAGGAGGGGATCTGCCGTGGTGGAGCGATGGGAGCAGTGGATAATTCTGGCTGCCGCATTCATGATGGACTGCAGTGGGGCTGTTCGGGTCATAGGGAGACCAGACAGCAGGGCATTGCAGTAGTCAAGGCGGGAAATTATGAGGGCATGGATGAGGAGTTTGGTGGTGGCAGAGGTCAGGAAAGGGCGAATCTTACTGATGTTACGAAGGTGGAAGTGTAATGCTAATGCTATGTCTAATGCAAGTCAGTGGCATCGCATTTGACTTGCTTGCGTTTGACAAATGCAAAAATTGGAATGCGAATTTTAAATTACATACAATTTCATGTAAATTTACTTCATTGGAGCGCGAAAATTTGCAAATAAAATACATAAACAAAAAACAGATTCAGAACCTAAAAAAAAAAAATTGCAAAATGCAGATTCGCAAACATGACATGGAATAACATGGGAAAAAAAACGGACAGAAATCGCAGAGATAAGTTTGGAGGCTGCTTTAACCACTAAACACCGGCCATTGGCAGTGTATGCCCCTATCCCCTCCCCCCCGTGGCACCAGCGGCCATATTGCAATCGTCTATTAATGCAAATGATTGTTTTAAAATATCTGTTTAGCACAGATTGTGCTAAAACAGGACATTTTAAAACTTCCATTTTGCATTAACTAGTTAAGCGACAGGAACAAAAATGCAGATGCTTTTTCTTTTTCTCTATTTGGGTGACTTATATAATGAGGTCCTATTTGCTGGGTACCTTGCTTTATTTGACCTTAGTTCTGGCTTAAAGAGTCCCTGCAGTGGAACCCTATGTGTAAATTCACAGCTATTATATCTTGAAACAGCTGTGTTTTACAACAGCACAGATGACGTTTCTGACCTTGAATATCTTTTCTTTTGACTTCTCCAGACGTATTACTATCATGCATCCTTAGAGCAGTGACTGAAGCACTTTGTAAAGTGGTCTCACCCCAACTATAGTCTAGTATCCCTACTATTGCCTGAGGCTACTTTCACACTTACCGACTTTTGTAGCACCTCGGTACTCTCCCCCGCTGCAGCTTGCCGCAAGGGTAAGGTAAGTCTATGGAGACTTACACACTGTAGCAACGTGATGCGTTACGACAGTAGTAGAAAAATCGAACCAAGCCTGCCACACATTCTATAGTGTATTGCCGCATGATTTGTGCCTATTGCATGCATTATGCAGCAATGCAAGTCTATGGCGACGCGGTAAGTGTGCACCAGCAATCGTGGTGCATGCACTTAGCCCCGCCCCCCACTCAGTGACATACTCCCTGCTGGAGTGTGGGGCGGGGCTATGCATTTTATCCTGTCGGCGCTCTTAACTGCAGGATAAGTTGTACGGGGGGAATGGTGCGTTGCTCTCCTGGTGGGAATGGTGCGGTGGTCAGGCTCTCCTGACGCAGGATGATTGCATCACACAAATGTGAAATTAGCCTGAGACCAATTTTTTTTTGGGGGGAGGGGGGGGAGAGAATGCATTAAACTGAATGTGTTTAGTGTATGGGTAGAGACCAAAGTACCCAGTTACGCCAACACAAATGTGGGCAGTGTGTCTTGGCCTTAGTACTGGAAGGCTTAAAGAGACTCTGTAACAAAATTTTCATCCTTATTTCTTCTATCCTATAAGTTCCTATACCTGTTCTAATGTGCTCTGTCTAACTGCAGCCTTTCCTACTTGCACAGTGGCTGTGTTATCTCTGTTATATGATCTAATCTTCTCTCCTCTGTCGAGTCTGTCGGGCTGAGGCAGTCAAGCAGGCATGTGCTGTGCTGCTTGTGATTGGGTAGAAGCTATACACACCCTCTCCAGGCCCCCTGCACACTCTGTATGACTCACACACTGAGCTACACTCAGGTATCACTTGCTATGTCTTTTGTTTGTAAACACTGCATAAAAATGGCAATTGCAAGCCAGGATTGCAGCAGGGAGTGGCAGAAACAGCACAGAGGGGCCCAGGAGAACATCATGAATAGAATGGTATGCTTTTTATTGTAAGAAGTTTAGAGTACAGATTCTCTTTAAGTACTATCCCCCATGCCCCCATGATGCTTATGTGAAAATTCTGCTGTTCACTTCTAATAGTGAGTCACAGATAAACTTGCTGACTCCCACATGATCACTCCTGACCTCTCCCTTCTCATGCGTCATGCTGTCTAGACGGAGAGAAGACAGCATGAACCGTCAAAAGGGAGATGGTGAGAATGTGATGTGATCGAAGTCAGCAAGCAGGCCTACGTGATATACAGAATTTCTCCATATGGCTGGATGAGAGGGAAAATATTTTCAAAATAAGGTGCAGCATATATATTTTTAGTAAAACATTTCTTTTTCAGGATTTAACAGTGGAATCATATTCATGAATCCCCTTGATCTTTTTAACACCTGCTTTTATGATAATTTTTATATGTAAATTCTAGCTACAGGTGTATTGAAATGGTCACTGCGTGACGCCACCCGCCAGCGACTGCTCGAAAGCGGAACCGCGGTGATTGTGTCTAATAGCAGCTCTAAAGAGAACAGCGATGATTGCAATTTACGTAGCTAGCTATCCAGCAAAGATAAAAGCAAAGGCGCTATAAATGAAGGAAGAGATTGGAAGATATTACACAGTGTGCTGAAAGGGAGGGACGTTGCTCCCCGCCTACGGTTTCTCTATCGTCCATTTCAGCTCGTAAAGGAAAATCGTATCGCTACATGATAGGTTTATTCAATAAGCAAAGTATTTTTCAGAGATAAAGAACTAAGTGCATTAGAAAATGCCTTGCAACTGGCAGATTAGCCTAACCGTCAGATCCATCTAGAGAACATATGTATCATCCAACTGTCATTCCATTGAGAAGTTCTAACCACTGCAGCTGATAGAGAGGACCTGAGGCTAAATTGCGAGTTTGCCTGCGTAGATTGATTTCATATCATTGTATGCACTGGCAATATGCTTTTCCCAAGAAATGGGATGTGGTATTAGTAAAATGCAGCTCCCATCAAGAAATCCTGCCTAGACAGAAATATCAGGGTTTGCCCCTAGAGCATTATGGGAGAGTGACGTCATTATTTTGCATGTAGAGTCAGGGAACATAGCCACATACGTGGGAGTACATCATAAAATGACCACAGGGGATCTGACACAGTATGGAGCAATATTTATATTAAGGAATATCCTCCCCTCATTTATTTAGTTGACTCCGACTCTTAGTGACTATATGTAATTCTGCTTGTCAGATGTGTCTGTCAATCTCTGCTTCTTTCAGCTGTTGCATAGGCATGTTCATAGCTTCACATATGCTGTCAATGCACCTTAGCCTCTGCCATACTCTTCTTCTTTGGCCTTTAATTTTTTCCAAGCATCAAGGAATTCTCCTAAGAATCCAATCTTCTTATTGCATGACCAAAATATTTGAACTTAATAGTAGTATAAGCCCTTTTAGTGAACACTCTGGCCTTATTTTTTTAAAGAGAAGGTCAGAGGAAAATAAAATAAAAAATATTTACTTACCTGGGGATTCCCCCAGTCCCTGGCAGCCGATATGTTCCTCGCCGCAGCTCAGCTCCCAGCCGGTGGCCCGGGGTCCCCTCTGTTGCAGATACCGACCTCGCAAGGTCGGCATCTACTGCGCCTGTGCGGGCACCGCTCGCGATTGCAATGACATGGTCTGGAGTGTTCTGTGCAGGCGCAGTAGTTCTGCACCTGCGCAGAACACTCTAGATCACGTGAGCGCGATCGCAAGTGGCACTCATGCAGGAGCAGTAGATGCCGGTTGGCATCTGTAACAGAGGGGACCCTGGGCCACCGGCTGGGAGCAGAGCTGCGGCGAGGGACATATCAGCTGCCAGGGGCTGGAGGAAGCCCTGGGTAAGTAGATCTTTAAAAAAAATAAAAAAAAACTCCTTGCATCTTAAAGCGGAACTGAGGATAGGAAACAATTTCACTTACCTGGGACTTTCCCCAAGCCCCCAGCAGCCTTCCTGTCCCATGCCGGTCCTCCACGATCCTCCGTTCTCCGCCGCCAGCTAGTTTGTGTTCCAGCAACTGCACCTGCGTGCCCTGTGCTACGCGTAGCTTTCTTCACGTTCCAGCCCACAATAGCGTCCTGCGCAAGACTCTATTGTAGGTTGGAGAAAGCTTCATGTAGCACAGGGCGCACAGTTGCTGTTGAGATGGAACTGCAACTAGCTGACAGCAGGAGAACCGTGGAAGACCGGCGGGGGACAGGACAGCTGCTGGGGGCTTTTGGAAGCTTTTTTAGATCTATCATGGTTTTATTTTATATTTACAAAGTAAATTGAATGTTTTATTGTTTCTGCTCAATGGCAGTCTTTTAAGTGTCTCAGAGTTAAAATACATAAACTATTGACCTTTTTCTATCGCTGCCCTGTCCTTAGAAGTTGTATTCTGCCAGGAAAACTTATTGGCTGTAATTTGCTTATCAGTGAGATTTACTGTATTCCTGACAAAGTACCGACCAGACAGAAGCTGTCACTTGCATGCCTGAAACATCACTCTTTCAGGCAGCAAAATAAAACTTATGTTTTGTACTGTACATACATGTTTACCTCATCATGTCGCATATAGCCTTGAGTGTACCCGAGGCGATATCGCCCAAAAATGGGCAAAAACGCGAAACGCAAACGCGTCGCCTGCACCATTTACAGGTGATTTCCCAGCAATCGCGTTTCAGTGCTATAGAAGCGCTAAACGGGATCGCGGAAAAATCGGCACACTGTTCAGTGATTTTTCCAAAAATCACTCCTGCAAAACGCCGGGAAAAAATCTTTGGCGTTTTGCGTTTCTACGTGTGAATGGAGCCTTAAAGTGAACCCGATGTGAAAATAAACTGATGAGATAAACAATTGTATTTATCCTCCTACTCCTAAAAAATGACTTTTTTTTTAGATATCCCATGGTTTTATTGCATAGTTATACTTTGCCTGCCTGCTTGCTTTTTGCTCCAAGCAAGCATTCTGTTATTGCTTGTTTATGCTCTCCGACTTGGCAGTTGTCAGTTGTATTAGAGTGTTTATACCATGTAAATCACAGCCTACCTTTGTTAAATGCCTCTTTAGCTCTGCTTTGTACATAATTGTTTTTTTGGGCTCACTTATTGTTGTTGGTAGCCCATTGTTCACATTCATTGTGACATTCTGTTTCAATACATATGTTTATGCAATACAACAGCTTGGTGTGCCAGTCTTTTTTTGTATATAGTGCATTTTGTAAGACCCATATTGGGTCTGGTTTACCGGCTGAGCACCCATACAGGTTGAACTATTTGTGTTCTTTATTCAGGTGTGCATACCTATATATATTTAATGGATTTATTGTATAGTTAAACATTTACAAACTAGACTGAATGTTTTGTTGCCTCTGCTCAGTACCAGCCTAATAAGTGTCCCAGAGCTAGAAAAAGGTCATTAACTCATGTATATTATCTCCCCCTGCTCTCAGAAGTTATATTCTGCCAGGAAAACTTTTCTGGCTGTTATCTGCTTATCAGTGATGTGTTTACTTTATTCCCCACAAGCTACTGACAGACAGAAGCTGTCACTTCCATTTCTAGAAATGAATGCTTTCAGCCAACAAAATAAAACAAGTAAAACATCCTGGCTATCAATATGTTTTGCACTGTACATACACATGTTTATCTCATCATGTCGCATGTCACTTCGGGTACACTTTAACCACTTAATGACATGCTGATTTATAAAAATGTCTTGCAAGAGCCTCTTCATGGCTCCAGGACATTTTTATAAGTCAGACAGTGCTGCTGCCGCTGTGCGTGTGCATATGCGTGCTCCCGTACGTGCATTCCTGTGTATGTGAAAATAGTGGGGGGAAAAAACACCCCAAAAAAATACACCTTTATTTCCAAATGATATCTTGTCACCATACTTTGTACTAGGGACATAATTAAAGTCTTGTGATAACCAGGACAAATAGGCAGATAAAATGTGTGGGTTTTATGCACAGCAGCAGTGTTTATATTAAACCCATAGTGGATGAAATTGGAGAAATAGTGTATTTTTTTGTTTTTTCCTTGTATTTCTCTTTAAAATGCATAGAAAATAAAGTAATTACTGAAAACAAATATCAACCCCAAAAGGCCCAATTGGTGGTGAAAAAAATAAAATATAGATCATTTCATTGTGATTAGTAGTGATTAAGCTATTGGCAAGTGAAAGGGATGAGCACTGAAAGGTGAAAATCGCTCTTGTCCGTTAGGGTAAAAACCCCTTTGGGGTGAAGTGGTTAAGAGCCAATCACACTGAACATCATTTTATGACTATGCTATGGCAGTGATCACTTATTAATGATAATAATCTGATTAGTGGCAATGACAGGAGATGGGTGACCCTTTATAATTGGGATGATTTTTTTAAGATTAGCATCACCCTGATGAAGATCCCTAACATTGGTAACTGCTGTGATAGGGCTTTGTACTGGGCTGTCTCATTATGTAACGATGACTTTGCTGTAATGATTGCATGTATGAAGAAGGTGTTGTTCGCAGTGCTGAGCTGTGCAGCATGTTGTGCTGTCTGCGATCAGTGACCCTCATAGTGTAAGTCCGCTGCAAATTTCTCCACCGCAGTTATAGGTGCCCCCGTTTAGCACATGTAAACATTAACCCAGTTAGTGGGAAATCTTTCTTATAAGCTTCTACATGTCATATCCTATCAGCAGCCGCGGTAAGCAGTTTCATTGCAGGTATATACTGTCCGTTCCATAAATATTTGGACAGAGACAACTTTTTCTAATTTTGGTTCTGTACATTACCACAATGAATTTTAAATGAATCAACTCAGATGCAGTTGAAGTGCAGACTTTCAGCTTTAATCCAGTGGGGGTGAAAAAAAAAACGATTGCATAAAATGTGAGGCAACTAAAGCATCCCTTCATTTCAGGGGCTCAAAAATAATTGGACAATTGACTCAAAGGCTATTTCATGGGCAGGTGTGGGCAATTTCGTCGTTATCATTATGAAATAAGAAGCTAAAATGCCGGAGTTGATTTGAGGTGTGGTGCTTGCATGTGGAAGATTTTGCTGTGAACGGACATGCGGCCAAAGGAGCTCTCCATGCCGGTGAAAGACGCCATCCTTGAGCTGTGAAAACAGAAAAAAAACCTCATCTGAGAAATTGCTATAATGTTACGAGTGGCAAAATCTACAGCCCTGAGAAAGAAAGCAAGCACTGGTGAACTCAGTGACACAAAAATACCTGGGCGTCCACGGAACACAACAATGGTGGATGACCGCAAAATCATTCTTATGGTTAAGAGAAATCCCTTCACAGTAGTCAGCCATCGGGTCGGCAGCTTCTGCGCATGCACGGTGGTGTATGTTCAGTAGTACTGCGCATGCGCACAACACTCCTGGCAACGTGAGCATGATCGCAGGCGGTGTGTGCGCCCCCCACCCCGGCAGAATCCGGTCAATTACAGCCCGACAGCGGGACGCTGGAGTAGATCGCAGCGACGGCGAGGGACACAGAAACTTCTCTCGGACTAGAAGAAGCTCCAGGTAAGTAAAAAAGCATAGGTTCAGTTCACCTCCAAACTCCTTTAAGCCGATCACCATGTTTAAAAATATTCCCATCAGAAATATGCTGTCATTTTATCAGAACAAAAAAACATTTTTCTAGGCTAATCACCACCTGTATACCTATGCCTGTAGCAACTGCATCCTCCACTGGATCATTTATCTTGCAGAGAGGAGGGGGTGCTGCTTTGTAATACAGTCAGACAAGGCTGCTGAAGGCCTGCATATTTGGCATACCAGCTGAAAGCAAGGAGTTGAATCCCAGAGGGGCACAGGCGGCGGGGGTCCTTATATGGAGAATATGATAGCTGGGGGAGCGAGGGGAGATCAGTATGAGGGAGTCATGTCTGTCTGCTTTATAGGGTCACAAGGATCTCCCATCTGTGGCTTATCTCAAGCTGTAGGCCCGAGGTTATCCTCTTACTGACCAGACATATTAAATGTGCCATCGTTTATCACCCCGCAATCTTAATTCATATCCGCGCTACTGAGATGGAATATTAGCTTTATCTCTAGCCGGACTCTATCTGCCTGGTGGATTGGATAACCAAACAATCCGGTAATCTAAAAAGGCCCAGACCGTTGCCAATCTTCCACTTATAAGGGAAAACGCCGGGACAGGCGCTATTTATAACGTATTTCAGAAATCTTGCTATCAAGCAGCCTTGTCATGATGAATTAAAGGAACACTAAACTGAAAAAGCGAGATCTTGCAGAGGACCTGATCTCTGAATAGAAAGCCGTGTTCTGTAGGTTTTTTACGCAGCAGGATTTCAGACAAGTATTATTATCTGCCAAAAAAGGCATCTTTTCTTTTTTTTTTAGAAATGTTGTAAACAGAATGGGACTGTTTACACACAGTATCAGTCCTCCCGTTTTGTCACACTCAGTTGTGGATTGCGGCACCCCTCCACCTCTCGCCAATTTAAAGTAACCCGAGGTGACAACAAAACTGATGAGATAAACACTTATATTTGTCCCCCTAATCCTAAAAAAATGACTTTTTAAGTATCCCACGTTTTTTTTTAATATTTAAAAAATGTCCAAAGTAGGTTGAATGTTTTACTGCCTTGCGGAATGGTCTGGTGAAGAAGACTCATGGCCACTTAGACTCCAAGCCCTGGGAAAGTCCAGGCCAACCACCTGTAGTCGACAGGTCCTGTCCTGAGCCTTCTTCGTAACATGTTTACATTTATCTACAGAATACCCAGAAATCTCACGGTGACCCAGAACAACTGAGAAAGTATATGGTGCTAAAAGAGGCCAAAAAGCCATCCTACTAAAAAGCAGCACTGAGTATAATGTGCCTTCCTAAAACAGAAGGTATTTGCAATAATTCAATTGTAAGTGAGCGACTGTGGTTTCCCATGATGCATCACTCCTGAATATGCAAATCATCTCTTTAGGCTCCTAAAGCCAGGCTTTCATCCAGAACCGCTGGTGTTTAGCAGGCCTATAGCTCATACTATTTACAGAGCCACATTAAACATGTATTTAGCTTTACATTTATTTGTGTGCTCTTCAGTTCACCAACAAACTTTTTAGAAAGGTGAAGAACAAGACAAGAACAGTTACTCTCCAGAAATCCATTGGAATTCATATTTCCCCGGATGCGGCTGAGTAATGATTGGTTGCTATGGGTGAGTGGCGTCTCGGCCTTGTTCTCCGCACTCGGAGCAAGTTCTCCCGTGGCTGGAACATGGAAGCCCCTGTGGCTAATAGCTGTCAGCAATTGGTGGGAGACCGGGAGAGGAGAGAGACGTTTTGGCAAGTTTGAGCACGGATCTAAGGACATCCTGGCATTCCCACAACCTCGGCGCAGACCCCCCTCCAGAATCTGCGAGGGATGAAGAAAGAGATTCCAGAATAGCTGGAGGACACAATGCGCTGGGCAGTGTCAGTGACAGAGAGACTGCTGTGTCTGTAATATATGCAGACAGAGGATGAGAATGCAAGACAACGAAGAAAACCCTTTCAAGTAATGTTCCTCTGAGGAGAACGGTTAGCGCCAACTGAGCTGGCAATAAAGAGATGCCCATGTCAACTTTACAGTCTTCATATCCGTCTTTCCAGAAGAGATCCAAAACGCATTAAATAAAAGTGTCCACCGAGGAATGTTCGTTTTTACAGTCTATTTTTAAACACCTTTTATCCTTGAATTATAATTTGCAGTTCACACAAAGGTTTCGGCCACCCGTGCAGATTTCTTATTGTTAATCACATGATCTTCATATTTCATGCTGAAAAATGCCTTTTGTAAATGTCACATGACCCAGGGATCACTTTCAGAAAACAGGCAGTTCGTAGGAAAGTGAGCGTTCCACAGCTAGTGAACAGGACTCACTTCCCATTACCTGACCTTACCTGACCTTGACACTTTGTGGCCAGGACTGCAGTGACAGCTCAGCAGGGTCTTCTTATCATATTGTCACTAACTGTCCCTCAAAGCAGCTGGCAGGAAAGTGGGCGTTATCCAGCTAGTGAACAGGACTCCCTTCCCATTACCTGCCCTTGCCTATCTCCGCCCTCTGCCGCTGAGAGATTGACACTTTGTGGCCAGCACTGCAGAGACAGCTCAGCAGGGCCTTATCATCTTGTCAATGACTATCCTTCAGAAGAGCTCCCAGGACCTTATTCAATTCACGTTTCCTCCAAAATTTTCTCCTAGTAGATAATTTTTTATCTTCTGTTTAAATCAACTTTTTAGCAGTCTGCACTTGAAAAAGTAGCAGTAAGTAGGTGAAAAAGTACTGTCAAAATTAACCTGAGCGTTTTCTTGGTCGCTGGTGGCTTAAAAGGCATTTTATTAACGTGAACCCCCCCCCCCCCCCCTTATAAAAAAAAGCATATCCAACAAGGGCTTATCTAAGAGTGTTTGCAGTGACCAAGGATTGAACCTTTATCCCAGTCAGTAGCTGATACCCCCTTTCACACAAGACATCTTTGCCTACTCTCACCAGAGAGTGAGCAGCCGGGAGAGAAACCCTCTGAGCCGCCGCTACATGTGCACTTAGCGGTGAGCTGTGCACAGCGGGAGAATGGCTTCTTTGAACGGGATTTCCTGATCAAAGATCGCCGGAGGCGATCGAAGCGGGCGGGGGGATGCCGCTGTACATGATTTAAAAAAAAAAATAGTGTATGCTGCCCCCTGGCGGTTTCTAATAGACCGCCAGGGAGGTTAAACTGCTGTTTAGGATGTGCTGTTAAAAACAAAAAAAACCCTGAGAATCCCCCATGAGGAGACGGAGTGGTCCAAAACCTGTCAGTTCTGTCAGATTTTAACTGCCTACTTTTTTTTTGCGATAGTGGTCCTTCAAGATAATGATGTGAAGGCTCATTGTGGATCAAACAATATGAACAAATTACATGATAAATATCAATAATTTATTGATCTCTCTGCTAATTTTTAACTTCTCACTTTGCAATGTATTGATTTATTTTTACCCCTTTTCGCTAAAGTTCTTGTTTCCTTGAAAACAGGTGATAAGCATGGCTGAAAACAACTTGTTTGAGAATGAACTGTATAACTATAATAACATAGAGGATGTTTTGTCTTCATGCTCTGTGGAGTTCTCCTTTAAGGGGGAGGGTCAGTTTAGGCAGTATTTAGGGAAGGGGTGTTTGGTTAAGAGGCCAGGGTCAATCCGCCAAGGAAGACAGCATTGTAGACGTGAAACACTAAACGATCCTGAACCGCCTAGCTTATTTTCAATTATATAGGGTTTTTTTTTATAAAATTGCATGATTCTCTAATATTTGCAGTTTACACACTACTCAGCATTCTAAATGATTTTACAGAGCAGGCTAGTGAACTTTTGAACCCTTCTCTGCAGAGAAAAAGAAAATACGACTGACAGTTGAGATAACAAGCTTCAGAAGACAGAGCTCTCTGCGACTTTGAAAGTCGTGGAGCTCATTGGCTCTTTTGCATAGATAACTGGAGCGTTTTAACTCTTCCTGAAACAATATTAGACTTACCGTATGTCTCTGCTCCTAATGTTTTATTTCTTAGCTGTACTACACATACAAATCATTATATCATCATTTTTTTTTCGCTTCAGTGTCTCTTTAATTGGTGCTTCCTCTGAATTCTCAGGTTAGGTCCTCTTTAAACACTATACACAACGCGAGCCTCTGTGGCCCCCTCGGATCGGCAAACCGCAGAGAAAAAGCAGCAATAAATGTCACATTTCCTTTACGGCGGGATTAAAGCGCCTCCTTTGTTGTTTTATTTATTTAATTTTCGCTCCTGATTAAAGAGCTGTTCTCAGAGGAAGACGCTTCAAAGAACATAAACTATAGAGGAGACACGGCGGAGCATTACGAGGGCTTGTTTTATTAATACTCACCCAGCACTCAGAATTAATGTATACTTTTCTGGGAGGATGTTAGGCTTTTCTGACCAATCGCATTCCAGCTGGCTTCTTCTTTAATGCGAGTCAGAGTGTAAGGGACAGTAACCATTTAACCACGTAAGGACCACGGGCTTAAACCCCCCCCCCCCCCCCAGTGACCTGACCATTTTTTACTAATTAGGCCACTGCAGGGCCACACAACTCAGCACACAAGTGATTCACCCCCCCCACCCCCCTCTTTTCTGCCCACCCTCAGAGAGCGGTGGTTGGGGGACACAGAGCCATGTCATTAGGCAGAGGACATGCCTCTGTGTCCCATCTGCTCCCCGAAGATCCACCTCAGGTTCTCTTTAAATTCTTAATTATACAGTGGGCAGAGTGGAATTCTGCAGAATTGTTGCTGCAGTACTGGCCATGGAGAGTTAATCTCTCTATCAGCAGGAGAGGGAGGAGCTGGGCATGGTCAGATGATTGCTCTGTGCTGGGAAAGAGACTCCCACTCTGCTGGCAGCTCTGTCTGTGTGCACAGATCTCTGGGTCATGTGACTGGCTCTTCCAAATGGAATTTCTCTGGGACATCTGCATCAAACATCCTCACTTCAGGATTCCTTTAAGCTGCCGTTTATTGCCGCAACACTTGTAAATGGAATTTTGAAAAATCTGATTTTGAGAACTTGTTTCCCCTTTAACAGTGTACGGCCTCTTTCAAACAGCAGAATGCCTTGACAGCTGCCATGAACCTCCACTGCAGTACCTCAGCTGCTGCCCATTGCTTATTTTTTTTTTCACGTTGTGCCCCAGCGTTCAGAACCGCCAAGCAACCGCCATAGTAAAGACTTAATACAGACTGACAGGAAATGGCCGAACAAATGCTGCAATGCAGAAATACACATTGGATGCGTTTGCACCCCTGAGATGGTTTGTGGGCAATCAGTAACTGCGATACTAAACAAATATTACTAGCGCTGGCCTTGTGTGCTCTGCCCAGAGGTCCCCTAGAGCAGTACGGCGCTCGCTATCCCAGCAGCCAAGCAATGGTTTCTTGACAGGAAAACCACACAGCGCCTAGCCAGTCATGTGACTGGGGCCTAAGGCTGCCTGTAGTGCACAATGGTCCGAGCTCTGTGCAGCGCCTTACTGAACAAGCTGTATTTGTTTGTGTTGATGAATGGCAAAGTGGGGAACTTCAGAGAGAATTCTCACCAATGTTTTCTTTCCTGCAGGAGTTTCTGACGGATGAAAAATACAAAGATGAAGATGACATTGAGGAAAAACTCGACTCCTGTAAAAGTAAGTCCGGTATTATAAGTTTGATTAGTTTGGCACAAGGCTGGGGTTAAAGTTACCCTGTCCTTGAAACAAACACAGTAAACTCAAAGTAGCATATTTATTTGGCTCCAGACACAAAACAGTTGTCTTCGCCTTGGCTGCTCCCCTGTCAGCAGCTTGTTTACACTAGACAGCAAGCAGAAACATTGACGTTTCACCTCTCTCCCCTAAGGTGACCCCTAGGGCCAGACGGGGTATCCGCAAGGTTCATATTAGTGTAGCATATACGTCACTCAGACGGGCTGTGTGGTATTTACACAGGAATCCTTTGCGATCTACCAGTAGATCACCATCTACTCAATGGGCACCCCTGCTCTAGGCCCATGTTCATAATACTAAGAGAAATGACATGTCAGGGTAAATATCTGTACTCTCAATTTAAAATTAATAGGATTTCATATTTATTCCATATCACTCTGCAACATTAAAACATAGATGCAAAATGCAACATGAGACCGATGCTCTGTAGTAAACTCTCCAATATATACTTGGGGGGAAAAGTGGGTTAGTCTTATGATCCGAAGGTTAAAAAAAAAAAAGGTGCGCAGGGAGCCACTCTTACCCATCCAGCGCTGCACTCCTCTCTCCGTCCGGCTTGTCCAGCCGTCCCTCTTGTATTACAATAGCCGCCCGCCGGACCAATACGGGGAAAATAACAGATGTTACATGGACCCGGAGCTGTACAGCGGCAGGCACCCTGTGATGCACAGCTATGCGGGAGATCGCAATGGAAGGAGACGGAGGCCACGCGGACGGGGTACCCGGAGCTGTAGAGCGACAGGTGGAGTCTTTGCACAGCTATGCCAGGAGGTGCCACCCATGCCGGAGGAGAAAAGGGACACCTGGGCAAGCCGGAGGTGGGAGGAGTGTGGCAGCAGGATCAGATGAGAGCAGATCTGTTAGGTGCTGTTAGTGTAGTGTAGCTTAGTTGGGAGAGCAGGAGGGGGTTAGTGTAGTGTTTAGTCTAGTGTGTAGTGTAGTGTAAGTGGTAGGGTTCAGCAGAGATTAGTGTAATGTAGCTTAGAGACCGTTTGGGGGGCAAAAGGTCCATAAGACGCCCCTGCACCATAGACACACCTAGGTTTCGTTATATTTTTTTTCCTGATTTTTGTCCTCAAAACCTAGGTGCATCTTATGGTCCGGTGCGTCTTATGGTCCAAATAATATGGTACCACCACTTAATTGACTTATGCAAAAAAATCCTTGGACTATGGTATGAGCATTAAACTATGAACATGTACAAATATTAGATTCCTATACAACTGTGTAATAACGACTGTAATCAGTACAGATAGATATAGTAAGTGGAACAAGCACTTGCTATTCACTTTATATTTTGACTTCTGCATAAGGTGAGGAGGAAGTGTGATACTTCCTTATTCTAGGTGTCAAGGAGTCAAATTAAACAAATGGGGAAACAACAGAACTTCCAACAAACTAAAGATTGCAGAGAAAACTAGACATTGACAACCATTCTCACATACACTGAGGAACTAAAGATTCCGGAGCACTAGACAACCATTCTCACATATGTTGAGGAACTCACAGGCAGACAGACACTTCCTGCAACCACACATGATAGATTTCAAAGATGAAATATCTACAGACCTCAAAAAAGGAAACATCATCACATGATCTGTACACACATTTCACTTAGTAATTATGTTTTTGATAAAGGTATACATTAAATGCTTGAAGTGTACCTGAGAAAGGGCCTTAAAAATAAAATATACATACTTGGGACTTCCACCATCCTCCTCCGGCCTGATCGCTCCCTCATTGTCCTCAGTCACCACCTGGTTCATCCACAACTGGCCCCAGTAAGTTGTCCAGTCGGTGCAGGCGCAGTCTGGCCGTGTGCACTCCCCTGTCGCGGGCTGGCTGCGCAGGTTGGCCATAGACCAGAGGACCTTCCAGGGCCAATTGCTGAAGAACTAGAAAGCGGAGGAGAAGGACGAGGCTGCGCAGGTTGGCCATAGACCAGAGGACCTTCCAGGGCCAATTGCTGAAGAACTATAAAGCGGAGGAGAAGGACGAGGGAGCGATCAGGCCGAAGGGGGCTGGTGGACGCCCCACGTACGTATATATTTTTTATAAGGCCCTATCTAAGGTTCTCTTTAAAATGACCAGATATTGCAGAAATGGCTCTATAAGGCAGCATGTTTTTTTTCATATCCTTATAATCAGGAGGTTGCGTGCGGTTTCGGCTGTGTGTTCAGGGTTGCATCTAAGCTGTATGGTAGAAAGTGAATGGGCAGCAGGGAGGCACAATTTAGCATCTGAAATTGGCCTTATGGCTAGAAATAATAATAATATCCCTGTGAAAGCAGTAGAACATGCTTCAAAACCTATTATTCGAGCAGAGCTCATCACACACTGCAGCTTGTTTACTATCAGTACAGTATAAGCACAGTGTAACAGCTTACACTGTACATACTGTATAGTATACAGTACTGTACATACTGGGGGTAACATGCCTGTTTCTCTGAATGGTGTAAAATAAGTAATGCAAGTACATTGCATTATACATCAGGCTTCATTTTGGACAAGACAAGTAACATTTATAATGTGCTTTTCTCCTGGCGGAACCAAAGTGCCACTAGGGGGCACTCAGCAGGCAGTGGCAGTGTTGGGGAGTCTAGCCCAACGTCTCCTTACTGAATAGGTGCTGGCTTACTGAGCAGGAGGAGATGAGATTTGAGCCCAGATCTCATGTGTCAGAGGCAGAGCCCTTAAAGTGAACCTCCAGAGTAAAAGTCTACTTACATAGTTACATAGTTATTTTGGTTGAAAAAAGACATACGTCCATCGAGTTCAACCAGTATAAAGTACAACACCAGCCTGCTCCCTCACATATCCCTGTTGATCCAGAGGAAGGCGAAAAAACCCTTACAAGGCATGGTCCAATTAGCCCCTAAAGGGAAAAATTCCTTCCTGACTCCAGATGGCAATCAGATAAAATCCCTGGATCAACATCATTAGGCATTACCTAGTAATTGTAGCCATGGATGTCTTTCAACGCAAGGAAAGCATCTAAGCCCCCTTTAAATGCAGGTATAGAGTTTGCCATAACGACTTCCTGTGGCAATGCATTCCACATCTTAATCACTCTTACTGTAAAGAACCCTTTCCTAAATAAATGGCTAAAACGTTTTTCCTCCATGCGCAGATACTGTCCTCTAGTCTTTTGAGAAGGCCTAGGGACAAAAAGTTCATCCGCCAAGGTATTATATTGCCCTCTGATGTATTTATACATGTTAATTAGATCCCCTCTAAGGCGTCTTTTCTCTAGACTAAATAAACCCAGTTTATCTAACCTTTCTTGATAAGTGAGACCTTCCATCCCACGTATCAATTTTGTTGCTCGTCTCTGCACCTGCTCTAAAACTGCAATATCTTTTTTGTAATGTGGTGCCCAGAACTGAATTCCATATTCCAGATGTGGCCTTACTAGAGAGTTAAACAGGGGCAATATTATGCTAGCATCTTGAGTTTTTATTTCCCTTTTAATGCATCCTAAAATTTTGTTAGCTTTAGCTGCAGCTGCTTGGCATTGAGTATGATTATTTAAATTTTTGTCAATGAGTACTCCTAAGTCCTTTTCCAAGTTTTATGTCCCCTTACTTAGCAGCACTGAAAAGGCTTGGTGCTTCTTTAATGGTTTCACAGCATCAGAACTTTGTTTTTCTCACCGAAGTCTAATTTTTAGCTGCACAGAAGCTAAGCTCCACCTCATCAAAGAAAACTGTCCAGGCTTTTCCCCCCGATGCTTTGCAAAGCATGATGGGATTTTTGATGTTTTTGTTCTCATTGTCTAGCAACTGGGAGGGGTGATCAGGCCACAGGACAGTTGGAACAGTGTCTCATGCTCCCTGTCACCTCCGTTCAACTAAAAAGATGGCTGCCCCCATGAAATCACAAACATTTGCCACAGGGTGGGTAAGAGATTATATTACCTATCTATTTTAATTAACATAACTAATGTAACTTAATAACAGTATGTTTGTTTAGGCCGAAGTTCCTCTTAACCAGTACTCTATCCAGCTTAAAGTGACCTGAGCATCTTTTATGTAAATATATTTCAAACAGAATGATGTGTGCTTTGTGGAGGGCAGCACTGATTTAATTTACCTACAGAGGTTGCTCCATAGCTGGTGCTTGTTGGGAGATGTGGTGTCCTCAGTCACGAATGCATGCTGGGAGATGTAGTTATCTTGAAATCTCCTGGCATGAACTAGCAGCCAGAAATGCTATATCTCCCAACATGCACTAGTGGCTGGGGACGCGCTGGATACCGAGAACCCTTTGAACTGTGTCATTGCAGCATCAACAGCTTTAAGACAGCTGCTTTCATATAGATGGGGACTGCAGAGCAGCCTGCTAATCAATTCTGCCCTTCACAAAGCACACATAATTTACATACCTCCCTTAGGGGGAGGTTCATGCTAAATATCTTTACATAAGAGGTGCTCAAGTCGCTTTAAAGAAGACCGATGTAAAGTCTTACATGGTAAGATAGACATGAGAATGTACAGCGCCAAGCATACAAATAACTAGGCTAAGTTCCTTTTCTTCTTTTTCTGCATGAAAAAGTTAAGATATGCAAGTAACAGTTTCTCTCCAGTTGGGACCCAGTCAAGACTATAGTTTGATAAGGATTGTTACAGCCATACAGTTTTTTCCTGGCAGAAAACAGCTTCTGAGAGCAGGGAAAGATAAAACGGTCAATAATTCATATATTTTAGATCTGGCATACCTCAAAGACTGTGTCATTGAGCAGAGACACAAAGAAACAAAGAAAACTTAAAAAGTAGATGTAAACATAAAATAAAACTGTGGGATATCTAAAACAAAAAGGTAATTTTTTAGGAGTAAAAGGATATATTAGTTTATCTCATTAGTTAATTTTCACTTCTGTATTCCTATAAACACAGTTAGGTTTAAAGAGAAACTTCAACCAAGAATTGAACTTTATCCCAATCAGTAGCTGATACCCCCTTTTACATGAGAAATTTATCCCCCCCCCCCCTTTAATCCCCCCTCCCACAAGAAACTCTTGAGTACGTACGTACTGACAGTTTCCTGTCTGTGAACCTTGCTGCATTGTGGGAAATAGCTGTTTACAGCTGTTTCCAACTGCCAAAAAAGCATGCAGCAGCTACATCACCTGCCAACAGTAAAAATGTCACCATGTAATAAATGTCAGAATGTAAATCAGGGATTTAAAAGATTTCACAATGGGCAAACACTGACTAAATCATTTATACATAATTATTGTAAAAATGAAGCACTTTTTTATTACATTATTTTCACTGGGGTTCCTCTTTAAGAACATTTTTGTTAAGTGAAAGAAGGGTGTATTATTGTTAAAACAGGGTTAAAAGTGTAGTTTCCCTTTAACGCAGAATCCCCACAGATAGCCACATTAACACGAGCTGCATCCAAAGGACATTGGGGAAAAAAACCTGCCTAATCCTGTTCATCAGACTCTGAGGCAGATAATAGCTGTGTTTTATTTCCCCCGCACATCATAGGATTAGTGTTGTGCATTGGGCTCTCTGTTAACATTTTGACTGTAGGTGGAGAGCTATGCGCTGTCACACACTGGAGGCCTTCAGCAGCGCTGCCTCCTCCCACCCACTTCCATTTGTCAGCTCCAAGACTTCCTCGGGCCGGTCCCACAGAGGCCTCATTGTGCGATCCCAGCATTCCAGCAGCAGAGGAACTCTCAGCTGCTCTGGGCTGTGCAGAGGACAGGCCGGTGTCACAGCAGTGACAGCACATCTCTCTCCAGCTTCCACTTGAGATGTGGAGACTCTGGGCTGCCGTCCGCCACAATGCAAGTGTTGTCTCAGCTGCACATCTGCCTAATAACCTCAGCTGGCTTCTCTTTGAAAGATGAGCTGGCCAGATGATTAACAGCTTTGTGGATGGAGAACGTTATGAATTCTGATTTTCATCCCGGAACAGGAACACATTTGCTGGTATACAACCAGTGTATAGACAAGACAAGACATACAACATTTATATGGCGCTTTTCTCCTAGCAGACTCTCCACTAGGGTGCGCTCAGTAGGCAATAGCAGTCTTAGGGAGTCTAGCCAAAGGGCCCCTTACTGAATAGGTGCTGACTAACTGAACAGGAAGATCTGAGATTTGTACCCTGGTCTCCTGCGTCAGAGGCAGAGCCCTTAACCAGTACACTATCCTGCCCACAAGTCAGAGAGGCGGTGCCGGTAGCAGTGGCATAACTATAATTCATCAGGCCCTCTCATGTTCACACCCCTTCCCTTGCCCCTCCCCTTGGTGTCCTTCACAGCCTTATGGCCCATCGCACAAGGGTCATAAAACAACTGTGGCCATCAGGATCTTCACACCCATAACAAACGTAGCCACAAAAACACCTGATCTAAAGTACAGACCCCTGTATCTGAGGAAGGGAAAGTTAGTAGTTGGAGCCCTGCACAGCTCTAGGCCCCCTGCGATTCCCTTCTAGTTATGCCCCTAGTTGGTGGATGGGTGGTCTCAGAGGCAAAACTGCAAATCTTAGGCCTCCTCCCAAGAAATTGTTGATGGGGCCTACAGCTTTCCACTCCCACCCCCTTTGGTGACTCCTGTTGGTAGGAAGACAGTCTGTCAGCTCAGTGGCCATAAAACAAGTACAGTCAGTATGATGTACGCTTTGGACCATAAACAGTGAGGCCATCACCCCTATCCTGCGATAACAAATGCAGGAACCATAAGATCCTCCTGTCCTCCACTATAACAAGTGCAGCCATCTTCATTTCTCTTCTTTCTCAATGAAGAGACACTGAAGCGAAAAAAAAAAATGATGATATGATTTGTATGTGTAGTACAGCTAAGAAATAAAACATTAGGAGCAGAGACATAAGTCTAATATTGTTTCCAGTACAGGAAAAGTTAAGAAACTCCAGTTGTTATCGATGCAAAATAGCTATTGAGCTCCATGACTTTCAAAGTCGCAGAGAGCTCTGTCTTCTGAAGCTTGTTATCTCAACTGCCTGGCACTGTTTGTATTTTCTTTTTCTCTACAGAGAAGGGTTCAAAAGTTCACTAGCCTGCTCTGTAAAATCATTTAATGCTGAGTAGTGTGTAAATTGCAAATATTAGAGAATGATGCAATGTTATAAAAAAAAAACGATATAACTGAAAATAAAATTATGAGAATATTTTCTTTGCTACTAATGTTCTAGTAATTATCTATACTACACATACAATTCATTATATCATATATTTTTTTTTGCTTCAGTGTCTTGTTAAAAGACAACTGAGATTAGAAGAATGGATGCCATATTTATTTCCTTTTAAACAATACCAGTTGCCTGGCTGTCCTGCAGTTTGGTGCTGTGTGCTGTACAGACGTTTTCTTGGGTACAGGCCAGGGACATGTTCTTTTGCTATTAAGATGGGAGGAAGGACTACCCGCGGCCCACAATTAAATGGCTTCAGGCGGGAGTTGTAAGGAGTAGGACAATGGACTCAGCTGACATGAACCAGCACCCCAGATTGCTTGGCGATGTATCAAGACCACCTTACACACGCTAGATGCTTGGGAGAGGCGCCTTGGTTGGCCTTCTCGGCCGAGAACTCTCTGGCGTGTGTACAAGGCTTATGTTTTTGTAATCCCCTTTTAGAAATCTGTTGGCTTTTAATAAGGTTTAGCCTTTTGTGTCTGGGCTCCTGATCAGGAACTCTAAAAGTGATTCATTTGACAATAATTAATGAAGGAGTGTACAAGCAGAGAGCAGCAAGTTCTACACACTGCCTGCTCAGGCCTAGGAATCATTAGTCTCTGGAACGGGGCCTTATTCATCCACCAGGATGCATTTGTCAAACCAGGCCTGGAGACAAATAACATGTCAATTTACAGAACGTCAACTGGCAAAAGATGACAAAATAACTGACAGCAGTGCTGGTAATTAGTGAAGATGTACAAACTGCCCACCATGCTTCAATCAAAACAAACCCTGCAAAAGATGAATAGATAAACCTGTTATCAGGTATGCATAGGATACAGGAGTGGAATGTGATATAAGCACACTGATTTTCCACATCATTAAAACAATTAAAAAAACTTACATGTGCAGCGAATGACGGGCCAAAACCAACCAAAAGTGGTTCAAGGACATGCATGCATGAAAAAGGCGTTCCTGACACCTGACCCTAATTGTGTCTTTTCCTGTAGCACCAACAACTTTCCTGGTGACTCTGTCTAAAGGACCACCCCCCCCCCCCCACACACACACACACACACACAAACACCCTTTGACACCTAACTCTAACTGCCTCCTCCCCCCCCCCCCCCGCAAACACCCTTTCTTGACACCTAACTCTAACTGCCCCCCCCCCCCCCAAACACCCTTTCTTGACACCTAACTCTAACTGCCCCCCCCCCTTTGCACAAACAACCTTTCTTGACACCTAACTCTAACTGCCCCCCCCCCCACAAACACCCTTTCTTGGCACCTAACTGCCCCCCCCCCCCTTTGCACAAACACCCTTTCTTGACACCTAACTCTAACTGCCCCCCCCCCCCCTTTGCACAAACAACCTTTCTTGACACCTAACTCAAACTGCCCCCCCCCACAAACACCCTTTCTTTCTTGACACCTAACTGCCCTCCCCCTGCACAAATACCCTTTCTTGACACCTAACTCTAACTGCCCCCCCCCCCCTGCACAAATGCCCTTTCTTGACACCTAACTCCAACTGCCCCCCCCCCCTTCCCCAACACCCTTTCTTGATACCCAACTCTAACTGCCCCCCACCCCTTGCACAAACACCCTTTCTTGACACCTAACTCTAACTGCCTCCCTCCCCCCCCCCCCCCGCAAACACCCTTTCTTGACACCTAACTCTAACTGCCCCCCCCCCTCAAACACCCTTTCTTGACACCTAACTCTAACTGCCCCCCCCCCCAAACATCCTTTCTTGACACCTAACTCTAACTGCCCCCGCCCCCACAAACACCCTTTCTTGATACCTAACTCTAACTGCTCCCCCCCCCCCCCTGCACAAACACCCTTTCCAAATCCAAATCCAAAAAAGCTTTATTGTCAGGACCAAATACATTTAGCATTGCCAAAGCAAAACAAAGTATTAAAGAGAACCCGAGGTGGATTTGAAGAATATTATCTGCATACAGAGGCTGGATCTGCCTATACAGCCCAGCATCTGTTGCTATCTTAAACCCCCCTAAGGTCCCCCTGCACTCTGCAATCCCTCCATAAATCACAGCCACGCTGCTGACAAACAGCTTGTCAGAGCTGGCTGTGTTTATCTCTATAGTGTCAGTCTGCTGCTCTCCCCGCCTCCTGCAGAACTCCAGTCCCCTCCTGCATCCCTTCCCTCCCTGCTGATTGGAGGGAAGGGACGGGGGCAGGGACCGGAGCTATGCAGGAGGCGGGGGAGCAGCTGAGACTGACACTACAGATGTAAACACAGCAAGCTCTGACAAGCTGTTTGTCAGCAGCGTGGCTGGGATTTATGGAGGGATTGCAGAGTGCAGGGGGACCTTAGTGGGGTTTGGGATAGCAACAGAGGCTGGGCTGTATAGGCAGATCCAGCCTCTGTATGCAGATATTCTTCAAACCCACCTCGGGTTCTCTTTAACATGGGAGGGGGGTTTGTGGGGATAAGGGAAGGGTATAGGGGGTTGGGGTATATAGTCCATAGGTGTGTGGAGGATGTAAGGGACAGTATGGGGGATTGGGATATACAGTCCATAGGAGGGTATTGGGGGTATACAGTCCATGTGGTATCATGTTCCTCTCAGTTGGTGGCAGGCTGTGACATATCGGGCAGCTATTTGCACGGTTGTTTCCTCCTCCCCCAGTAGGATGTAGAGTTTCCTCTGTTTCCTCTTCTCATCTGTGGAGGTAAAATCCTGGAAGTGGGCGGTCCTCACAGGTGCGTATTTGCTGCAGTGTAGCAGGAAGTGGGCCTCATCCTCCAAGACCCCCTGTTCACATTGTCTGCACAGTCTCTCCTCCCGGGGCTTCCATGTCTGCTTGTGCCGCCCTGTCTCCATCTCCAGGCTGTGGGCACTCAGACGGTACAGACTCAGGGTCTGTCTGTCTTTGTGGTGGTGTAGCCTCTCCAGATATGGAGCCATTGTGTACTCCCTCTGTAGTGATTGGTAGACAGCGAGTTTCTTGGAATTCTTTATGTCACTTCTCCATTCCTCTATGTATCGTTCCTTGCAGCTTTCTATAGTCCCTTTTATTTAGGCTTCTGTCAGCCTTACTTGACACCTAACCCTAACCGCCCCCCCCCCCCCCCCCCTGCACAAACACCTTTACAAACTGAAACATTTTCCATACAAATGATAGCATTGTTTTGTGCTACTGCGCATGCACGGTGAGCTCAGTCGGCCATTGCGCGCGCTTGATCCAGGAAGAGGCGCTGCGCGGCCCCGATGTGATTAGTGACAAAGCTGTGCGTCTAAGTGGAGTCTATCTGACTGTTGATTGGAATCAGTTAATGTTGGCAGTGAGAGAATGGTGTTAGAACACAATGCATCCTAACTTGCTGTACATGGGGCTGCCTAGCCATCAACCAGTCAGAGTGTCCATGGTGACTCCTTTTGCACATACAATATTCATATGAGCATCAGAACTGGAGTAAAGAGCTGTTGAAGAAGATGATGAATCATTTTTTCCTTGACCCACAAATTCCACAGATCTCAACTCAGTGTAGCGTCTGTGCCTATGGATGTGCTGAAAAAACAAGCCCGATCCATGGAGGCCCCACCTCACAACCTTACAGACCTTAAATGATGTGCTGCTGACATCTTGGTGCCAGTTGGAACCAGTTACCACAGGACACCTCCAGAGGTCTTATGGAGTCCATACCTCAGCACATCAGAGCTGAAGGAGGGGGGGGCATACACCCTATTAGGCAGGTGGCTAATGTTTTGGCTAATCAGTATATAGTTTCTGGAGGCTGAAGTGGGGATTTATCAGAGTTATAGCTATGCGGTTTAATCGCAACTCTCATGGTTCATTAATTTGCATGTGTTTTGCAAACTGATCGTTACTTGCCGAATAACAAGAAACAGCACTTATTTAGCAGCTGTTTGCCGGCATTCCCAAAATTGTAGCATTGTTAAAACAGTGTAATAGTAGTGTGGTAGGAAATAAGATAGTGCTGGGAGCACTTCAGAAGTATGTGCATGGCAGACTGATGTTGATAACTGAGGTATGTGAACTTATAGCGATACATGTGTATGGTCCTTTCCATACACTGCCAACCTACTGACCAATAGCTAATCAACAGTCAACACAAGTGTAATGCTACAACGTACTGCTCCAGCTGTTCCAGCGGCGACTCCTCACTAGCAGGGGGAGGCCAACCCGGTAGACTTCTGGGATCGGCATCCTTATTGTGCCAGGCCGGAGCAGTCTCAGCGGTGGAGGGGGGTCTGGCTGCAGCGCTGCCCCACCCTGACCTGCTGCCATTCCAGCTCTGTTGCATCTCCACACAGCCGCAGCGTGCTTCCACGCCATCTCTAACCTGTGTCTTGTTCCCTGCCTGTTTGTCCTGGCTGTCAATCTCTGTTTGACCTGCCTGTTCCTTACCAGTACGTTCGTCCTGCCAGTTAGTCTGCCTATGTGTCCCTTGTCAAGCCTGCCAATCCCATCATTTACTTGTCTACCCTGTCACTACCTGTCTGCCAGTCTGGTCCTCATCAGCACATCCCCTTCAGTACAGCCCGTCAGTACGGCTCTGTCAGTACAGCCCAGTCTGTCCCCTCCAGGCTGTCTCTTCCAAGCTGCACATTCCAGTACTCCGGTACTTATCCAGCATCCCCTGCCCAGTACTCCGGTACTTATCCAGCATCCCCTGCCCAGTACTCTGGTACTTATCCAGCATCCCCTGCCCAGTACTCCGGTACTTATCCAGCATCCCCTGCCCAGTACTCCGGTACTTATCCAGCATCCCCTGCCCAGTACTCCGGTACTTATCCAGCATCCCCTGCCCAGTACTCCGGTACTTATCCAGCATCCCCTGCCCAGTTCCCCGGTACTTATCCAGCATCCCCTGCCCAGTACTCCGGTACTTATCCAGCATCTCCTGCCCAGTACTCCGGTACTTATCCAGCATCCCCTGCCCAGTACTCCGGTACTTATCCAGCATCCCCTGCCCAGTACTCCGGTACTTATCCAGCATCCCCTGCCCAGTACTCCGGTACTTATCCAGCATCCCCTGCCCAGTACTCCGGTACTTATCCAGCATCCCCTGCCCAGTACTCCGGTACTTATCCAGCATCCCCTGCCCAGTACTCCGGTACTTATCCAGCATCTCCTGCCCAGTACTCCGGTACTTATTCAGCATCTCCTGCTTAGTACTCCGGTACTTATCCAGCATCCCCTGCCCAGTACTCCGGTACTTATCCAGCATCCCCTGCCCAGTACTCCGGTAATTATCCAGCATCCCCTGCCCAGTACTCCGGTACTTATCCAGCATCCCCTGCCCAGTACTCCGGTACTTATCCAGCATCCCCTCCCCAGTACTCCGGTACTTATCCAGCATCCCCTGCCCAGTACTCCGGTACTTATCCAGCATCCCCTGCCCAGTACTCCGGTAATTATCCAGCATCCCCTGCCCAGTACTCCGGTACTTATCCAGCATCCCCTGCCCAGTTCCCCGGTACTTATCCAGCATCCCCTGCCCAGTACTCCGGTACTTATCCAGCATCCCCTACCCAGTACACCGGTACTTATCCAGCATCCCCTGCCCAGTACTCCGGTACTTATCCAGCATCCCCTGCCCAGTACTCCGGTACTTATCCAGCATCTCCTGCCCAGTACTCCGGTACTTATTCAGCATCTCCTGCTTAGTACTCCGGTACTTATCCAGCATCCCCTGCCCAGTACTCCGGTACTTATCCAGCATCCCCTGCCCAGTACTCAGGTACTTATCCAGCATCCCCTGCCCAGTACTCCGGTACTTATCCAGCATCCCCTACCCAGTACACCGGTACTTATCCAGCATCCCCTGCCCAGTACACCGGTACTTATCCAGCATCCCCTGCCCAGTACACCGGTACTTATCCAGCATCCCCTGCCCAGTACTCCGGTACTTATCCAGCATCCCCTGCCCAGTACTCCGGTACTTATCCAGCATCTCCTGCCCAGTACTCTGGTACTTATCCAGCATCCCCTGCCCAGTACTCCGGTACTTATCCAGCATCCCCTGCCCAGTACTCCGGTAATTATCCAGCATCCCCTGCCCAGTACTCCGGTAATTATCCAGCATCCCCTGCCCAGTACTCCGGTACTTATCCAGCATCCCCTGCCCAGTACTCCGGTACTTATCCAGCATCCCCTGCCCAGTACTCCGGTACTTATCCAGCATCCCCTGCCCAGTACTCCGGTACTTATCCAGCATCCCCTACCCAGTACACCGGTACTTATCCAGCATCCCCTGCCCAGTACACCGGTACTTATCCAGCATCCCCTGCCCAGTACTCCGGTACTTATCCAGCATCCCCTGCCCAGTACTCCGGTACTTATCCAGCATCCCCTGCCCAGTACTCAGGTACTTATCCAGCATCCCCTGCCCAGTACTCCGGTACTTATCCAGCATCCCCTACCCAGTACACCGGTACTTATCCAGCATCCCCTGCCCAGTACACCGGTACTTATCTAGCATCCCCTGCCCAGTACTCCGGTACTTATCCTGCATCCCCTGCCCAGTACTCCGGTACTTATCCAGCATCCCCTACCCATTACTCCGGTACTTATCCAGCATCCCCTGCCCAGTACTCCGGTACTTATCCAGCATCCCCTGCCCAGTACTCCGGTACTTATCCAGCATCCCCTGCCCAGTACTCCGGTACTTATCCAGCATCCCCTGCCCAGTACTCCGGTACTTATCCAGCATCCCCTGCCCAGTACTCCGGTACTTATCCAGCATCTCCTGCTTAGTACTCCGGTACTTATCCAGCATCCCCTGCCCAGTACTCCGGTACTTATCCAGCATCCCCTGCCCAGTACTCCGGTACTTATCCAGCATCCCCTGCCCAGTACTCCGGTACTTATCCAGCATCTCCTGCTTAGTACTCCGGTACTTATCCAGCATCCCCTGCCCAGTACTCCGGTACTTATCCAGCATCCCCTGCCCAGTACTCCGGTACTTATCCAGCATCCCCTGCCCAGTACTCCGGTAATTATCCAGCATCCCCTGCCCAGTACTCCGGTACTTATCCAGCATCTCCTGCCCAGTACTCCGGTACTTATCCAGCATCCCCTGCCCAGTACTCCGGTACTTATCCAGCATCCCCTGCCCAGTACTCCGGTACTTATCCAGCATCCCCTGCCCACTACTTATCCAGCTAGTCCCCGTTCAGCCTGTTCGCCCAGCCTGTCCCTTCCAGTCTGGCCTATCCAGTCCTTCCTGTCCAGAAACTCCAGCCTGTCCCTTCAAGTCTGGCCTATCCAGTCCATCCTGTCCAGGCCTTCCCGTCCGGCAAGTGGAAAAGCAGCCTAAATAATTTCTAAATTAATATTGTAGGAAGAAAAAAGGGATTTTATTCATTACGATATTTTCACTACAGTTCCTCTTTAATTCCAACATGCAAATTTCAGTTCCAGTTTTACTGCTGCTAGTGTGGTTGCTGCAACACAGGGGAGTCAAGATTCGTTACACAGTACACATTTCTGACTCATTCTGCTTCGAAACTCATTCACAAGTTGGGAAGTTTTACTTGAATGTAAAACAGCATCTTGTGCAAAACAGTTGCTTCACAGCGAGGATGTCCCTCTGCCTACTCTCCCATAATGCACCAGGCCACAAGCCCGTCTCAGAAGTAGCACAGCTGGCACCACCACTTGCACAATCTAGGAACTGCTGGAAGGAACTTGACTTGGATCATGTTTGGTCATTTTCCAAATGGTGACATATCGCTGGCAGATTCCTGACACTTGTACAGTGGAATCTCCAGTACAATTTCACAAATGCCCTTTCCTACCAGCAAAATGTGACCCGTCACTGACCTCGACTGTGATCTGAAAAGGGCGATTAGCACAAAACCGAAACAAAACCAAAACAAAGTATGCTGTGAGGGTACAGCTAAAATCATAATGACCGTGTCCGTTCACGTTCATCTGGGCATCGTACGGAGTGAGTCACAGAAACCGCACTTTTTACTTTCCAGCAACTGTGTCTGCCCGTACCATGTTGTCATGTAGTTCCCTGGCTTCCATTACATCAACACCAACTGACAAGAAAAGGCGTTCACCGTGTGTACTGTATACGACTGCTGGCTGATTAGACAGGTCTCACCTCACCTGGGCTACTCGGTTGAGGAGGCAGCCGGTGAGTTGCATGCGTCCCAATTTGGACCGGGGACCGAGCTCTGGTGATAAGCGGTGTACCTGATGTGGCAATTGGGTGCATGCAGGAGCTAAAAGTATAATCCACAAGATAATTGCATTAGCATTTTTTATTGTAATGACAAGGGTTAGCAACGCGTTTCGCATGGGACCACCCACGCTTCATCAGGCAATTCTTATGTCGAAATGTAGGTGCACCAGAGAGTACTAAATTTCACCAGATCGCACCATTCAAGGGAGTCCCTATGTGATCACACTGATCAAATCTGTCTGTGATGTGTTGATCTCTGCAAGCCAATCGATAAACCTCGGATTGAATTTATCTGATTTTAGCAACCAACAAACAACAAAACACCGCAATAAATAGATGTAAAACCGTCCGGAGGCTTTAAAGGCATTTTATTGATAAATTTAAAAATATCACCTAGGAGAAAACTTAGGAGAAAAAGTTAATTGAATAGGACCCCTAGAGTGAATGTCCCCAAAGGGGCAATTTACATGTAGCAGAATTTGGGTGCATGTATCATTTTTGCAAATTTGCATTTGCTTCACATCTAATGCTAATGGCATCGCATTTGACTTGCATTGTTGATCGATTTTTTTCAGATCTGAATTTTTTTTTTAATCGTGCAGCAGTCCTCCCTTTTTTCACATGCGATGTTCAAATCCATTTAACATAAGGCATGGTAGACGCAGAAAAATCGCATTCAGTTTGCAAAAAAATCACATGCGATTTTGAAGTTAATTGCACATAATTGCATGTCAATGAACTTCATTGGGATGCAAGAACAATCGCAATCCAAAAAATTGCATACAGAATGTACACACAAAAATAGTTGAAAAAGTAAACCCCAAAAAATTGCAAAACACAGAATCAGACGTGCAGGAAAAGCAGAAAATTGCAGACGGAATCCACAGGCATGTAAGTGTGAAAGGCCCCTAAAGCTAACTATGCAATGAAATGGAACTTGCAAGTGCGCAAAAAAACACAAAGCAGAATGCACAGAAAAAAAAATGCAATTTCTGTGCAATTCCCAATTTCTAGTGGAAACAGGCCCTAAAGGTGGCCACACACCATACAATTAAAAGATCCAATTTTTCACCAATTCTATAATTTTATTCGATTGTCCCGAAAAATCAAGAGCTTTTCTTTGTTTTCGATCAATAAATCCGATTCCCAATTTTTATTTTTTTTTCGATTTTTGGAGATTGGACATGTTGGAAATTTCAGATCAACTTTATCAAGAATTGTATGGTGTGTTCTGGATTGTCAAATACTTGATGTACAGTTCCAATGAATTTTTTTCTGAGCTTTCAATTATTTTATTCATGATTGGGGAAAAATTGAACATAGGTGTGTGGTACATTGGTCAGATTTGTGAATTGTTACAATCAGTCAAAAAATTGATTGCTATTCTTGATAGATATTTAAAAAAAAATTGTATGGTGTGTACACACATCCAATTTTGATTGGCCAATCTCTGGCCAATTTTACCTCTCCCATGTAGTATCAGGGCCAACAGATTTAGCAAAAATTAGGTTTTTCTTTTAAAAACCTCATTAACATTATAGTCTCATCTAAAACGTCGCATTCCCGTGGCTGCAAACCCCCTCGATCATCCCAAACTCACGGGGGTACGGGCAGGCAACTTCCGCATAGAGGCAGCTCGGCTCTATGCACGTCAATCAGCACCAGATCGCCGCCTCTCCCCCGCCCCTCTCAGTCTACCTTCACTGTGAGGGGCGGGGGAGAGGCGGAGATACGCGCTGATTGATGCGCATAGGGGCGGCAGCAAAATCCATGACCAAGAAAGACGTGGATTTTGCCTGCCCTGTACCCCCGTGAGTTTGGGGTGATCTAGGGGGTTTCCAGCTGCGGCGTTTTAGGTGAGACTATAATGTTAAGGAGGTTTTTAAAAGAAAAACATCATTTTTGCGAGACTTCAGAGTCTCTTTAAATTTTATGAACAGATTGTGTAGGTAGGCTTTCATATTACATGGAAATGGTAAAATTGGCCAATCAAAATTGGATGTTTATAGGCACCATTAGGGTCAGACAGGATTACACAGAGCTTGTGTACAGCTGTTTTCTGACAAGATTTGTAGAATCCAATAAAAATGATTGCTAAAAGTAGTAGCCTATAAGATTTCAGCCTGTCCACGTGATAATCTGTGCTGTCTTGTTTTTATAGCCGGAGTAACACTTCAAACTTTGCATTACAGAAGTGATTAAACCCGATTCCCCCTCAACAGAGCGAACGAGAGCTTTCAGACCCGACTCTCAGTCAGCAGAGCGAACGAGAGCCTTGTTTTTCTTGCGCCTTCCATGCTTATGAGTTTTATACATAAACAGGGAGGTTTATGCAAATATATTCTACAGGGTGGCCGCGGGAGAAGCAGAACGAGCGCATTACACAGTCATCTCCAAATTTTTATTAGAAGTTTTAATAAAGCCTAATGACACGACGGCTGGCATAATAACATAATTCCGCACGGAGCCCAAGGGAGATTGCGTAACAGCGCAGGAAGACGAGAGATTCCGCAGAGAGGAATAAGAGTGCAGATCAGGTCTGAGAAAACCAATAGAGCCTGTTTATAAAAGCTGGGAGGATCCAGGTTCATTCACCTTCCTGGAGCCGAGCCATTCCTCAGCAGGTTCTACAAAGTCTGTGCCGGTATTTATAGCTCAGAACACCGGAGGTGGTAAATGTTAGAGCATATCTCCAGTCACATGCTTAAAACAGTACTGCTTATAGTGTGGCCAGGTGGCAATGCAAAAGTCTATTATTGCATGTATTTGTTTTGCAATGGTCTGAAAAGTGATGTAGGCATGTATGCTATGGTCTTTGACACTAAAGCACTTGCATAGCTATAGGTCAGGTCATCACAAGCCCTGCTGCACCCACTTCAGACAGAACCACCGCCTACCCCAGATTGCCAAGGGGACTGGAGTCCACTACTCCTTACAGTGAGACTGCCAAAGGGACTGAGGTCCACCATTCTGTCCATTGAGTCTGCCAAAGGGACTGAGGTCCACCATTCTATCCAGTGAGACTGCCAAAGGGGCTGAAGTCCACCATTCTGTCCATTGACAGTGCCAAAGAGGCTGAAGTCCACCATTCTGTCCATTGACACTGCCAAGGGGGCTGAGGTCCCCCATTCTTTACAGTGAGATTGCCAAAGGGACTAAGGTCCACCATTCCTTACAGTACAATTGGCAAAGGGCCTAAGGTCCACCATTCTGTCCAGTGAGATTGCCAAATGTACTTAGGTTCACCATTCTGTAAAGTGAGATTGGCAAACGGACTGAGGCCGACAGCTATAAGTGAACATCTGTGGTTACCCACAATGTACTCCTACTGAATATGCAAATTAGTAGCGATGCATTGTGGGTAACCACATATCTTCACTTAAAGCTGAATTATTGCAAATTACTTCTGTTTTAAGTAGGCAAAACACACTAAGCATTGCTTTTTAGTAGGAGGGCTTTTCGGACTCTTTTAGTCCCCTATACTTTCCTAGTGGTTTTGGGTCACCCCGAGCTGCTTGGTTACACCATTCTGTAAAGTGAGATTGACAAAGGCACTGAGGCTGTCCATTCTGTCCAGTGAGACTGCCAAAGGGACTGAGATCCACCATTCTGTAAAGTAAGATTGGCAAAGAATCTGAGGTCCACCATTCCTGTCCAGTGAGATTGGCAAGGGACTGAGGTCCGCCTCCTGTCCTGCTATAAGTTGCCATATAATATTGACGTTGTTATTCTGCAGATATTGGACTACAATAAATGGTTTCATTTTTTACTTTTACTTACTATCTGATTAGTGCCCTATTTCTTTCCATCTTTGGAAAGGCTGGGTGTAAGGTACCTATTAAAGATGCGTATAGAACTGTCCATTGCTCAGATACTGTGTGTTGTCTCCAGGAAAACCAGGAGACAAGCTACTTTATAATGTGACCTTTCTTGCCCTAGTTGGGCCGAAGAGACAGTGTATGCAATACGTATACACAGGCTCAATACACGTATAAAAACTGGCATGATCAGCCAATCAGATTCCACATCTGCAAGTAAGGGAATAACAGAAACATCTGCTGTGGACATCGGCGATACGGCACTCCCTCCTTTTGGTCATAAAGAGCCTCGCTGGCTTTAATTTTCTGCTGATTCCTCTTGACAATTTCAAGGAGTTGGTTGGCCAATTAAAAACACCCCAAGCCTAACAACATTTTCCTCTATGACCTCATAGCAGCAGCTCACGCAGGACAACTGCCAGATTAGTCATAAGGAGAGGAAAAGGGCCTTGTGGAAGGACAGAATGCCAACCATTGTTGTCAATCGTAAAAAAAAACCCTCAATTCTGATTCAGTGAAAGAGCATTCACAAACATGCCGAAATCCCAGGCAGCCAGTGAGACTGGCCTGATTACATTTTCCTAGAGCAGCATTCCACCCAGCCTCGTATAATAGCTTGTGTGACCTGCTCATCCCAGTGCCAGCCATCACTAGATCATTCATCATAGAATTGCCAGGTGATGACATTATTAAAGAGTAAGCAGCCACAGAGGTGTTAATAAATACCTATAAAGTGAACCGGTTTCCAAATCCTCTGAAATAAAACAAACTTGTAATAACATCACATGGGCTAGGAAAACACTGCCATGTTCCTCAAGTGGGTTGTTCACATTGACGGCAGGTTTGATGTTCTCCCGATGCAAAAAAAGGCCACAAGCTGTCAGTCTTTAAAGTGTACCTGTTGGACAAAAAACAATGCTTATCTCGCTGTTCCAGTGCTAGGACCCCCCACCGAACTTCATTAAAAAGGATGACAGAGCACGGTTGCACTATGCAGGCATTTTACTTCATTTTACAGTAGCACAGAGCCTTTTACACCAAGTCCGAGAGGCTCTGTGCTACTGCACAGGCCCGAGTCGATGCATCGCAGTACTCTCCCCAGCTCATCGCGAGGGCAATAAGATCATAGACACTCTGGCAACGCAATCCTATGGAAGTAACAAAATACAAATCAAGCTCTGCAGCCTACCACACAGATTATGCAGCAATGCAAGTCTGTGGCGATGCATGGCATTGCGGTAAGTGTAAATGCCTGATCGCAGTAGCGGCGCACATGCGCAAAATGACGAAACTTCAGTGAGGTACTTCCTGTCCAGCACGGAATATGTCACTGAGCGGGGGTGGAGCTATACATATTACCCTGTCAGCGGACTCTGCTGCAGGGTAATATGGATGGGGACATGGGGCGGTTGCGATTGTCCTGCCCTGGGATCTGACGCCGCAGGAAGATCTCACCCAAGGCTGGATTTATACTTTTTTTGTCCCTAGGCCAAGTATGTTACGGCTCCACTTTCTTTTGCCGCAGTGCCTCTCCCATTCCATGTGCAGCCCCCTTTTCCATGTGTATCCCCCACATACAGCAGCCCCTTTCTTTCATGAACAGCTCCCTTGAGCATCTGTTTCCCTTTTCCATGTGTCACTCCATATTTTCAGCCTCCTCTTTCATATGTAGCAACCCCTCTTATATTTTCAGCTGCCCCCCCCCCCCTGAGCTGCAGCCGCCCACGGCCAGGGCCTTTGTGGCCTTCCCAGAAATCCGGACCTGATCGCACTGCATAATGGGCTTGTTTCACTACTGTTTTCATGTGAAAGCGGGCAAACCTTCGCTTATCACGCGAAGTAACGCTGTTCGTGCGCAAATCTTTGCGTGTGGCGAATCGCGTGATAACTGCTGTGATATGAGTTATCACACAATAGTGAATCAAGCCCAATATGTGAAACTAGCCTAAAATAACCATTGGAAGCAGGAAAATATCCCAGGGCAATGCTGCCATCAGATTTGGAAAACAGATCTAATTTGAACCAAGCCCTCCACCATACCTCTTTAGAGAGAACATTTTTTTATATACATTTTAGATTGTAAGCTTGCGAGGACAAGGCTCCCTCCCCTATTGTTCCTTGCAACTTCTGTATATTTATTGGAGAATATTTTTCAGCAATTGTCATGTTTATATTGTACACTAGCTGATGGCCCGGTGTTATTATTATTATTATTTAGTATTTATATAGCCCCGACATATTACGCAGCGCTGTACAATGTATATATGTATCATGTCACTAACTGTCCCTCAAAGGAGCTCACAATCTAATCCCTACCATTGCCATATGTCTATATTATGTAGTGTAAGTACTGTAGTCTAGGGCCAATTTTTAGGGGGAGCCAATTAACTTATCCGTATGTTTTTGGAATGTGGGAGGAAACCGGAGTGCCCGGAGGAAACCCACGCAGACACGGAGAGAACATACAAACTCTTTGCAGATAGTGCCCTGGCTGGGATTCGAACCAGGGACCCATCGCTGCAAGGCGAGAGCGCTAACCACTACGCCACCGTGCTGCCCGGGCTGCTGTTAGCTCTGCCCTCTTTTTTAACCCTAACACACAATTACTCAATGACCAAGTTTGTGAGCTTTGCGGTCTTTGACTTCAATAAGTTGCATTGAAATGAAACAAATCGGATTGGCTGTTTGTGGCTTCCACCCCCTTTTCTGAATTTGAATCCGTCACCCAATGACCAAGTGTACCAGGTTTGAGACTTGTGCCATTAACAGTGCAAGAATGGCAGCAATGAAATGACAGAGGTGCTTAACTTGAATCCTTGTGCAGATCGCTTGATACTCCTCCCTGTATTGCCTGATGAAGCGGGATTGAGCCTGCGAAACGCGTTGCAAATTTTTTTGGGGGAGTTTCTAATAAATGTGTTTAACTGTCTGAATCACAGTCATTGTCGTGTCTGCTTGAGGGAGGTAAGACCACCACTTCCTCCTTCATTTTTGCCATTTAAGTTGGTTTTTATGCTCATTTAATCTAATTTTATACTTTTGGCGCCTCTGTTCATTGTATACAATTTCGAGTCCACCCTTGGTGGAGGGTTGCTACCCTTTTTTCCTGTCTACAGAGAACGACTTCTTAATCCTGAGTGGGGTCAGGACAATCTCCCCACCTGCCTTTACAGTGGTTGCCTGCTGGTGACCCTGACTTGTGAGTATCTAGCAATACGAATTTATTGCCACCTTATCCAGTACGTATTACACTATTGGGGCTCTTGGTGTTCCCTGTTTTTAGCAATGAAATATTCCCCTTGAAAATCAAGAGGTGAATTTTGATTGGCTGTTGTAGGCTCCACCCACTTTTCTAAATATTAATCCCAGTCACCAAGTGACCAACTGTGCAAAGTTTGAGAACCCTGCCATTAACAGTGTAAGAATGGCTGCAGTTTACATTTTCCCAGTGAAATTTGTATTTGTCTCCGCCCACTTTTTGGTTATGGCGATACAAAGTATCCTATATGTCACTCCAGGTAATGTACTATATGTGTGCCAAATTTCATTCAAATCCGTTCAGCCATTGTTGCGTGATTGAGTAACAAACATCCAAACTTTCGCATTTATAATATTAGTGAGATTCATTGTCTTGTCTCTGTTTTGTAATAATATTGTACAGTGCTACGGAAGAGTATAGCACTATACAAATCAATAAAAATAATAATGGTAAAAGGTTAATCCAGAGAGCTGTTTATCTATACTGTTCCCGATGTAGCAAAAACTATCTAACTAAATGCATTCTGGTTGGACAACTCTTTACAATGAGATTTAGTTTAAGGCATGCTTTCTGGGTAATTAAATATGAAGTATGTGCACATTTTGTCTCTTGAGTAACTGCTGAAGGCTTTAGTCATCGTAAAAAGAAATCATCCTAAAATATTTAATGAAGGTTACGTTTCGCCCTTGGTGTTTACGAGGGAGTGGCGGTTCGGCCAAGGCCTGAGCTATGCATGGCTGACTAGTTTCATGTCAGTCACATACTATGTGTTATAATGTAAACATGATATAGTGCTGATTCATAATCGTTTATTCACTGACCTGTACTGCTTCTGTCTTCTAGAGAAGTTTATGGAGTTTGACCTGAATGACCAAGGGGATATTGGTAAGTGGCAACAGTAGACTGTAAACAGTTTTCCCTATCCCCCCCCCCCCTCCATGGTTCATAATCTCATATCTTGAATATCTCAGCTATATTAGACTGGGAGTGACCTGAACCATCCTCATTGCTCACATTCCACTCCTCCCCATCTACAACTCTTTATTCAGGGTCTTGAAGGACACCTTAAGATGGATATGGAGGCTGCCATATTTATTTTCTTTCACACAGTTGCCTGGCTATCCTGCTTATCTATTTAGGCGCAGTAGTGTCTAGATCACATGCATGCAGCATATGCAGTCAGATATCTAATCTGCATGCTTGTTCAGGGTCTGTGGCTAAAATTATTAAGTTGGCCATACACTACTTGACTTGGGGGCCGATCGATCATCCAACCATGCCTGATTGACAATACAACTAATTTTGGGTTGAAACATGGATTGGACATGCTGCAAGACTCGGGGCAGTCGTGGTCAACTGGCTGTGTGGCGGTAACAGCGAGTGATATCGGGACAAGCAATAAACCTCTAGTGTATAAATATGCCTCCCGTGTGTGCTTTTACACATTATAGTGGTCCTATGTTGCCCACTGTGCGGTGCCCATCCGTCTCCCGCTTCCTCCTCTTCCATTTGCGCCTCACATTGCATGTGGCGCGTGTGTGACGTCTCATGCGCCACGTGCTAAACGCCGGCAGTGTGTGCGGAGCGAATGGAGGAGCTGGAAGCAGAAGATGGATGGGCACCGCGCGGTGGTCGACATAGGACAGGTAGTGTATAAATGCACACATTGGGGGGCACATTTATACACTAGAGGGGCATTGGCGAGGCGGCGGTTTCAAACGATTTGCCAGAGATTTCATAATGATGTTGAAAGGAAATTGGCCTGTGGGGTATGGGCAGCTGACAGATCGCACTCTAATAGGATTCGCTCAGAGAGAGATCAGTGTCTTGGTTGAATCTTCCCATCATTCCTAGATGTATGGGTACCTTTAGAGGCAGATGATCAGAACGGCAGCCAGGCAATGTGCATTGTTTAAAAGGAAATGTATATGGCAGCCTCTAGATCCCTCTCAGTTCAGGTGTCCTTTAACCACTTTACCCCCGCGCGTACGTATTTCTCCGCCCCTTTTTCCATCCTTTAAAAACCAGGGACGGAGAAACACGTACTTTCCGCGTTCCCGACGCTGTCCGCGCTCCCGCTCGTAAACACGCCGCCCGCCGCTAGTAAAACCGCCGCCGCCCGCTCGCCCGGAGATCAATGAACGGGAAAATCCATTCCCGTTCGTTGATCTAAGCCCCACAATGACCCGCTGCTCTCCTATGGGCAGCGCGATCATTGTGAGAAGAAACTCACGTGTCCAGCCTCCTTATTCTTCCTCCAAGCTTCCGGAAGGAGGCTTGGAGGTCGCAATAAAGCAAAAAGTTACTGTGGCCATCTTGTGGCCAAATAGTAAACTACACCCTACACATTTTTCACATACAAATAAATGACTTTTACACAAAAAATTAACTCATTACCTCCCACACTCCCCATTTTTTTTTTTTTTGTAATTAAAAAAAAATTAAAAAATTTACAATTAAAAAAAATACATAATTAGTTACCTTAGGGACTGAACTTTTTAAATATTTAAGTCAAGAAGGTATAACACTGTTACTTTATAAACTATGGGCTTGTAATTAGGGATGGACGCAAAACTGAAAAAAATGCACCTTTATTTCCAAATGAAATATTGGCGCCAAACATTGTGATAGGGACATAATTTAAACGGTTTTATAACCGGGACAAAAGGGCACATAAATTTCATGGGTTTTAATTACAGTAGCATGCATTATTTAAAAACTATAATGGCCGAAAACTTAAAAATAATTTTTTTTTTCCCCACATTTTTCCTATTTTCCCATTAAAACACATTTAGAAAAAAATAATTCTTGGCATAATGTCCCACCTAAAGAAAGCCTAATTGGTGGCGGAAAAAACAAGATATAGTTCATTTCATTGCGATAAGTAATGATAAAGTTATAGACGAATGAATGGAAGGAGCGCTGAAAGGTGAAAATTGCTCTGGTGGTCAGGGGGTAAAACCCCTCAGTGGTGAAGTGGTTAAAGAGACACTGAAGCGAAAAAAAAATGATGAGATTATGATTTGTATGTGTAGTACAGCTAAGAAAAAAAACATTAAGATCAGATACATCAGTCTAAATAATTGTTTCCAGTGCAGGAAGAGTTGAGAAACTCCAGTTGTTATCTCTATGCAAACAAGCTATTGAGCTCTCCGACTAACTTAGTTGTGGAGAGGGCTGTTATCTGACTTTTATTATCTCAACTGTAATTGAACTGTTTACTTTTCCTCTGCCAGAGGAGAGGTCATTAGTTCACAGACTGCTCTGAAAGACTCATTTTGAATGCTGAGTGTTGTGTAATCTGGACATATTATAGAGTGATGCAATGTTAGAAAAAACACTATATACCTGAAAATAAAAGTATGAGAATATTTTCTTTGCTGCTAATCTTCTAGTAATTATTCATAGTACACAACCAATTCATTATATCATATATTTTTTTCCGCTTCAGTGTCTCTTTAAAGCGGATTAGGGGGGGGGGGGGGGGGCAGATGGGACCCAGAGGCATACTCCCTGCACCATGATGTGCCTCTGTCCCCTCCGTGCCACTCTCAGCCCCCTCTGCTCTGCCCTGTCACCCCACGAATCTACCGACCACTAGCTTGTTGGTAGACTAACGGAAAGGGGCGTCCCTTGCAGGAGAGGCACTCCTGCAAAACGCCCCCTCTGGAGCTAAGAACACCCCTTCCCTACCTTTCAATGCCCAGCTCTGCCTCTCCCCCGCCCCTTCACCGCCTCAGATCACCAATCACTTGCCAACGCACCCAGGGGGTGGGGCCACTGTAAACATGCTAGATTCTCAGCAGAAGTGGTCATTATCAGCCGAACTTATCTAGTGTGTGTACAAGGCTATATTTGCAGTTCATT
Source organism: Hyperolius riggenbachi (assembly GCF_040937935.1). Taxonomy (NCBI): domain Eukaryota; kingdom Metazoa; phylum Chordata; class Amphibia; order Anura; family Hyperoliidae; genus Hyperolius; species Hyperolius riggenbachi. The sequence continues at coordinate 271,396,105 of NC_090653.1, forward strand.
TTTAGCAGTTACAAAAAACGCTGTATGAGCAAGTGAGACAGGATAGGCGGGTGGTGGATAACTGTATGGTCTTGTACTACAATGTTGTAGTACAATGCTAGCGGTTCTATCAGTAGATTTCTGCTGAAACCAAGCTGAGATTGAGCCTACAGTGTGTATGCATCGATCACTAGCCAATCTATGTCCAGTCAATCGGCTTGCCCAACTGGGCCATTATCGACCCAGGATGCCTAGCTTTAGGCATGTAGCTTTAATGTTTTAGCTGATCAATGCATATTTTATATACATTCTAGCTGTTTTAATATCTGATTTTCTGCTTCTTATAGATATGATGGGCCTGAAAATGATGATGGAGAAGTTGGGAGTCCCAAAAACCCACTTAGAGGTGAAAAAGATGATAGCAGAGGTGACGGGAGGTAACAGCGACGCCATCTGCTACCGGGACTTCATTAAGATGCTTCTGGGAAAACGATCATCTATCCTGAAAATGTGAGTAATCACGGACTAACGAAACAATGAGATCTCAGATAGCCGGGCAGGCAACTGTCCCCTGCCCCTTATAAGGTGACAGCTGTCGCGGCTGTCACTTTTCTTACGCCGTGTCTCATACAACTGGGTTAACACCCAACTGTCTAAAAGCTGAGCTTGAACAGATCAAAGTATTTCCATTCCCTGCACCATCTTCCCCCAACTGCAACCACACATGTGACTGTGCTCAGGCCTTGTGATTGGCTGAGCATCGCGCAGGTGCAATCAGGAAGTGCTGTGATAGGCCAGAGCAGCGGCACTGAGAGGGCAATGTTTTAGGTAAGTAAGTGAAAGTGTTCACCCTCATCAAATGGCCTCCTTATTTTTTTATTTCCTTTTATTATACCCAGTAAGAATTTAGTAAGAATTTAGAAAAAGAGTTATTGTTGTGCAAAGTCCCCCAAAGCTCTCTACAGCAGTTAATACCATGAGGCCCACAGGCCATAGCTGTGGTGCCACATGCAGGGGCCACCTTGTGTAGCTGCTCTGCACTCTCAAGAACGGCAATATGGTCCCCCTTGGGCTAAAGAGTTTGGACACCCATCCCTCTAGCATCGGCTGTCAGCCTATAAAGAGGTGTGGCCTCAGTAGAGGGAGGAGTCACCCACTACCCCTGCTACTAAACTTATTGCTGGGAGCTGGGTTGTATTTGAAAAGAGGGAGTGAACAGCCAATGAAAATCTGTGGCAAGGAGACCAACACCAATCCGTTTTTGCACCAAGTATTTTTTTATTCTTGTATTTCAAAAAGTATTTTGTATTTTTTGAAATAACTTTTTATATGCATTTAAAATATGAAATGTATTGGTAATAAAGATATGAAAGAAATGGTCCCTAAACTGGAGCATTTAAATAAACTGAAGAAAGTCAACCACATTATTTGCATCTCAACTTTCAGAAAATCTCTTTATTTGCTGTTAGAATCCGTCAGCTCTGGCTGTTTATGAAAAACAGATCACACTTTATTGCTGTCCTCGCTTCTGCTGCTAGACGCTCAGATCCCTTCCTCAGACAACCCCCAGCACCTGCTGTTTACATTAGAGGGGGAAATCCGTCTCCTGGGTCCAGGATGATGGCTACTCCAGCTGTGGCTGGATGGTGTACTGGTTAAGGGCTCTGCCTCTGACACAGGAGACCTGGGTTCGAATCTCGGCTCTGCCTGTTCAGTAAGCCAGTAATTCAGTAAGGAGTTCTTTGGGCAAGACTCCCTAACACTGCTACTGCCTACTGAGTGCGCTCTAGTGGCTGCCTCGCAAGCGCTTTGAGTCCAACAGGAGAAAGGCGCTATACAAATACTGCCATTATTACTATGTGCAGATTAGCTGGAAAGCATCAATGTCGGGTTCCCCTGGGAGAGCACCGCAGCACCTGTCTACAGCGTGTCAAACCTACATGTTAAAATCCATTTCACTGTATTCAAGATCGCTCCCCTATAGACAGCATTATTATTATTTAGTATTTATATAGCACCAACATCTTCTGCAGCTCTGAACAGAGTAGGTCATTTAACCCCCTTGCCATTCCAATTCTGGCAGCAAGGACGCAGCGCAGCACTTTTTAAAAAATAATTTTTTTAAAATCATGTAGCGAGCCCAGGGCTCACTACATGATAGCCGCATGACTAGCGGCATCACACTACCCACTCCGATCTCCTTCGGCGATCAAAGTAAGCAGGGAATCCCGTTCAGAACGGGATTTCCTGCTGGGCTTTTTCCGGTCGCCATGGCGACCGGGCGGGATGACGTGACGTCAGAGGGAATCCCGATCCACCCCTCAGCGCTGCCTGGCACTGATTGGCCAGGCTGCGCAAGGGGTCTGGAGGGGGGGGGCAGCGCGGCGGGTAGCGGCGAATTGGCGGCGAGCGGAAAATGCACGCAGCTAGCAAAGTGCTAGCTGCGTGCAGTAAAAAAAAAAATTTGAAAATCGGCCCAGCGGGGCCGGAGAAATCCTTCTGCGCAGGTTACCCCGAGCTGAGCTCGGGATAACCGGCAAGAAGGTTAAAGGGAATCTAAAGTCTAATAAAAAATGCCAGTTTTACTTACCCGGTGCTTCTACCGGCCCCCTACAGTCGTCCTGTGCTGGCGCCGGTGCTCAACGATCCTCCATCCCCCGCCGCGGCTCAGTTTCTATTTTGCCAGTTTAACCTGTCACTGGCCACTCGTTCACTCTCCCGTAGACCGGAGCATCCTGCTCAGTAATAGTAGATCCTGGGGAGAACGAGGTCGTCTACGGCCGGGCCCATGCAAGTGCAGGGGCCAGTGACGGGCTCAGTCGGAAAAAACGAAACTGAGCCTTTGCGGAGGACCAAAGGATTGTTGAGTACTGGTACTGGCACAGGGCAACTGTAGGGGACTGGTAGAAGCCTAAGTTAAGTAAAATTGGCTTTTTTTTAATTAGACTTTAGGTTCCCTTTAAAGAGAATCAGAGGCGGCATTTTCACATCTCATTAGGACACAGAGGCATGTCCTGTGCACAATGACATGCCTCTGTGTCATTGTGCTGCATCCACCAGCCCCCTCGCCCACCACGGGCAAAATACTTCCAGGCTAGCGACAATCGGCTTTTCGCTAGCCTGCTATTTACCTGCAGCTTGTCAATCCATCAACAGGCTGCCCCGCCGCTGACCACCTCCTCTAGCTTCCTCCAATCGGAAGCCAAGCCATGACCTGGGGGGGGGGGGGGCTTGGCTGCTGCAGCACAAGGACACAGAGACATGTCACTGTGCACAGGACATGCCTCTGTGTCCTATTAAGATTTAAAAATGCCGCCTCGGGTTCTCTTTACAGGGGAACTTTAACCAAGGATTGAACTTAATTCCAATCAGTAGCCGATACCCCCTTTCCTACAAGAAATCTTTACCTTTTCTCGAACAGATCATTAGGGGGGTATGTGTGGCTGATATTGTGGTGAAACCCCTCCCACAGTGTGATGTCATGACCATGGTCCTGACAGTTTGTTGCCTGTGAACCTTATTGCATTGTGGGAAATGACGGTTGTTTCCAACTGGCAAGCAACCAGTATCTCCCTCTGTGCATAGAACATTCCGTACAGATCACCTGGCAGAACTAAAGATGTCACCACCAGTGATACATTTCATAATGTGAATGAGGGAGAGGAAAGATTTTACAATGGGCAAATAATTACTACATAATCTATAAATGAATATTGTAAAAAAACAAATAAACAATTTTATTAATTAAGTTATTTTTATTACAGTTCCCCTTTAACTGTCCCTTAGAGGGGCTTACAATCTAATCCCTACTATAGTCATATGTCCATCGTAGTCTAGGGCCAATTTAGGGGTAAGCCAACTAACTTATCTGTATGTATTTGGGATGTGGGAAGAAACCAGAGTGCCCGGAGGAAACCCACACAGACTAAATTGTAGCATAACCACAACACAGGTAGACACTATGCACAGAGGATCAGTTTGTAATCCAGATAAGGGATATTTATTGTTGTCAGGGTGATGTCTGGCTCCTTTTATGGCCTGCAGGCATTTGTCTAACCTCCAGAGGGCAGTATGGCCACTGGGAAAGCGCCAGGTCATGTGATTACCATTTCTAAGCAGCTGCATGCAGCTGGTGTCCTGGTTGCCCACACTTCACCCTCAGCAGAGACCGCTGAGCCAAGAAAACAGTGAGCTGGTAGCGCCAGGCACATTGCTGGACTTGGCCTGTCACACCCAGCTGAAGAAGGCACACAAGGGAAGGCCGCCTGGATACCATCCAACAGCAGCATTCAGTCCTCTCCAACTATCTGCTGTAATTACCCTGCATACCCCACAACAGGAAGATGCTGACACTGCAGGCTTGTGGGAGCGCAAACACAATGCTGGACAGCAGACTGACATGAAGGGGCCCTATTTATAAAAGGGTTAGCCAGAAAAATAGCATTATTCCTGCTGAAATAATACAATTTTCAGTTCACCATATTTGTAAAATTGGTGATAACCTTAAACGCTCTCAGCGATGATTGCATTTATCGGCACTAGCGATGGTTACTTACAAAGATATAAAAAGTTCACAATTTTTATGGTAGTTTCATTTTAATGAAAAGAGACAGAAAATCAACAATGCATTAAAGGATTCATCAGCCATTTTAATCCCCCCCCCCCCCCCCCCAAATCTACTTACCCGAGGCTTCCCCAGCTCCTTCCCAGCTACATGTCCCACGACGCAGCTCTGCTCGCAGCCTACGGTTCGGTGTCCCCAGCGTTACTGAGGCCGATCTCAGGATCGACCTCGTACTGCGCTTGCGAGAGCGCCGCTGTCAATCACAGCCACTTTTTCTGTGGTGTACTGCGCAAGCGCAGAACTACTGCGCTTGCGCAGTACACCACGGACAACGTGGCCACGATTGACAGCGGCGCTCTCGCAGGCGCAGTACGAGGCCGACCCTTTACAACCTCTCCATCACCTGGACAAGAACAAACAGTTGTTGAAGAACATATGATACAAGATTGTAGATCTGCACAATGCTAGAATGGGCTTCAACACCATTAGCAAGAAGCTTGGTGTCAGGTGTCGGTGCAATTATTCAGAAATGGAGAAAAGATAAAATAACCATTATTTCCCTTCGTTCTGTAGAACCATGCAAGATCTTGACTCATGGGGTGTGAATGATCATGGGAATGGTGAGAGATCAGCCCACTATTAAATGAGAAGAGCTTGTTCATGATCTAAAGTTGGGGCCACAGTCACCAAGGACAACATTGGTAACACACTACGCCACAATGCAGTGAAATCTTGCAGCGCCCAGAAAGTCCCCCTGCTCAAGAGGTCACATACAAAGGTCTGTCTTAAGGTGGCCATACATGGTACAATTTTTCAATTACATAATTTAGTTCGATTATTCCTTTAGATCGAATATAAAAAAATTTCCAGCATGTCCGATCACTTTTCCCGAAAAAACGGGATAATCGTTCGAATTTCTTGATCGAAAAAAAAAAATATTTTCAACTTTCATTCAATTCGATCATTTAGATCGAATAAACGGGAAAATCGAACGTTTTTATTGTACCGTGTATGGCCACCATTAAGTTTGCCAGTAATTCAGAGAAGGCTTGGGAGTAAGTGCTGTGGTCAGATGATGCCAGTATAGAGCTCTGTGGAATCAACTCAAACAGCCATGTTTGGGGAAAGAAGAATATTGAGCATAAATTAAAAAACAACATCCCCGCAGTTAAGCATGGAAGTGGAAACATTTTACTCTGCAGCTACTTTTCTTTTGCGGGTACAGAACAATTGCAGGACTTTTCATTCAGGGGCCAATGAACCTTAAAAGTTTTGGATGAGAACCTCCATCCCTCTGGTAGAACACTGAAGATGAGTTATGGATGGGTCTTTAGGCATGAAAATGGGAAGCAGGAAATTTGGGCGCATGAGGCAGGTGGACAAAAAGGGCGCCGCCATTCACTCCCATAATAAATATCGTTTAATGGGCGCCCAACAGGAAAAAAGGGCGCCGCCATTCACTCCCATAATAAATATCGTTTAATGGGCGCCCAACAGGAAAAAAGGGCGCCGGAGAAAAATAACGATTTAAAAGCGGCGCCCGGAGACTTAAAGGGACTCCGAGCAGTGCAGAAACTATGGAAAGATGCATATCATTTTAAAGCTCTCTTTCTCCTCTTTCCAATGATATATAAACCGCCACCCTACGCCTTTTAGTTTTCGCTATTTTCGCGATTGAAATTGCCGCGGCCGCGATTTCAATCGCGAAAATAGAGAAAACTAAAAGGCGTAGGGCAACGATTTAGGTGTCGTCAGAAAGAGGAGAAAGAGAGCTTTAAAATGATATCCATCAAGCCATAGTTATATTGTATTACACAGGGCGACTTTTTGTCAAAGTCAGCAGCTGCATTCAGCCGAATGGAGCTGCTGACACTGGGGAAAGTGTCGTCCTGTGTAATACAATATAACTAAGGCTTGATGGATATCATTTTAAAGCTCTCTTTCTCCTCTTTCTGAAGACACCTAAATCGTTGTCCTACACCTTTTAGTTTTCTCTATTTTCGCGATCGAAATCGCGGCCGCGGCAATTTCAATCGCGAAAATAGCGAAAACTAAAAGACGTAGGGTGGTGGTTTATATATCATTGGAAAGAGGAGAAAGAGAGCTTTAAAATGATATGCATCGTTCCATAGTTTCTGCACTGCTCGGAGTCCCTTTAATGTTTTATAACTGCTTCTCATGATTACCCATTATTTAATGATTTATAAATTTTTAAACATTATTTTTAAACGAAAAACAGTACAATATTTTTTAAAGCATTACTTTTAAACAAAAAACCGTACTTTTTTTTTTTTTAAACATTTTTAAATGAAAAACCGCACCATATTTTTTTAAAAACGTTATTAATGCTTATCACTGGGGGGGTCTTAGGTTTAGGCATCACAAGGAGGGTCTTAGGATTAGGCACCAACAGGGGGGTCTTAGGTTTAGGCACCACCAGGGGGGTCTTAGGTTTAGGCACCAACAGGGGGGTCTTAGGTTTAGGCACCAACAGGGGGGTCTAGGGGTTAGGGATAGGTACAGGGAGGGTTCTGTGTGAGAGTAGGGTTAGGTATAGCTTAGTAAAATTCTTATTAATGTTTTATAAAACGTTATTATAAATTTCACTTTTTAAACAGGGAAGATTAACGTTTTTAAAATTGCCGATTTCATACACATTATTTAATGATTTATAACTTTATAAAACATTATTTTTAAACGAAATATAGCACAAATTTTTTTTAAACGTTATTCATGATTATCGTTTAAAACCCTGCGCCCTTTTTTCCCGGCGCCCTTTTTTAACGTACGCATGAAAATGACCCAAAACACACGGCCCAGGCAACAAAAGAGTGGCTCAGGAAGGAGCACATGAAAGTCCTGGAGTGGCCTAGCCAGTCTCCGGACCTCAACCCAACAGAAAATCTGTGTAGGGAGCTAAAGGTTTGAGTTGCCAAACATCAGCCTCAAAACCTTACCGTCCTAGAGAGAATCTGCAAACAGGAGTGCGCCAAAATCCCTCCTGAGATGTTTGTAAACCTGGTGGCCAACTACAGGGGTTTTACCACCAAGTCAGCTATTGACAGGGAATCAAATAAACTCATTACAGTGTTCATCAAACTCTGATTTGGAGGTACTGGAGTTTATAAGAGTTCTTTCGTTGTTATCCTCTCTCTCACAACTACACACAATATATTAACTTATTTCCAAGAACACACACAAATATATATATATATATATATATATATATACATACAGTCACCTAAAGGATTATTAGGGACACCTGTTCAATTTATCATTAAAGAGAACCCGAGGTGGGTTTAAAGAATATTATCTGCATACAGAGGCTGGATCTGCCTATACAGCCCAGCCTCTGTTGCTATCCCAAACCCCCCTAAGGTCCCCCTGCACTCTGCAATCCCTCATAAATCACAGCCACGCTGCTGACAAACAGCTTGTCAGAGCTGGCTGTGTTTATCTCTATAGTGTCAGTCTGCTGCTCTCCCCGCCTCCTGCAGAACTCCAGCCCCCACCTGCATCCTTTCCCTCCCTGCTGATTGGAGGGAAGGAACGGGGGCAGGGACCGGAGCTATGCAGAAGGCGGGGGAGCAGCTGAGACTGACACTACAGATGTAAACACAGCCTCACAGCATGGCTGTGATTTATGAGGGATTGCAGAGTGCAGGGGGACCTTAGTGGGGTTTGGGATAGCAACAGAGGCTGGGCTGTATAGGCAGATCCAGCCTCTGTATGCAGATAACATTCTTTAAACACACCTCGGGTTCTCTTTAATGCAATTATCGAATCAACCAACCACATGGCAGTTGCTTCATTGCATTTAAGGGTGTGGTCCTGGTCAAGACAATCTCCTGAACTCCAAACTAAATGTCAAAATGGGAAAGAAAGATGATTTAAGCAAATTTGATCATGGCATGGTTGTTGGAGCCAGATGGGCCAGTCTGAGTCTTTCACAATCTGCTCAGTTACTGGGATTTTCATGCGCAACCATTTCTAGGGTTTACAAAGAATGGTGTGAAAATAGAAAAACATCCAGTATGCGGCAGTCCTGTGGGTGGAAATGCCTTGTTGATGCTAGAGGTCAGAGGAGAATGGGCCGACTGATTCAAGCTGATAGAAGAGCAACGTTGACTGAAATAACCACACGTTACAACTGAGGTATTCAGCAAAGCATTTATGAAGCCACAACACGCACAACCTTGTGGTGGACGGGCTACAACAGCAGAAGTCCCCACCGGGTACCACTCATCTCCACTACAAATAGGAAAAAGAGGCTACAATTTGCACCAGCTCACCAAAATTGGACAGTTGAAGACTGGAAAAATGTTGCCTAGTCTGATGATTCTCGATAGAGTCAGAATTTGGCATAAACAGAATGAGAACATGGATCCATCATGCCTTGTTACCACTGTGCAGGCTGGTGGTGGTGGTGTAATGGTGTGGGGGATGTTTTCTTGGCACACTTTAGACCCCTTAGTGCAAATTGGGCATCGTTTAAATGCCACGGGCTACCTGAGCATTGGTTCTGACCATGTCCTTCCCTTCATGACCACCATGTACCCATCCTCTGATGGCTACTTCCAGCAGGATAATGCACCATGTCACAAAGCTCCAATCATTTCAAATTGGTTTCTTGAACATGACAATGAGTTCACTGTACTAAAATGGCCCCCACAGTCACCAGATCTCAACCCAATAGAGCATCTTTGGGATGTGATGGAACGGGAGCTTCGTGCCCTGGATGTGCATCCCACAAATCTCCATCAACTGCAAGATGCTATCCTATCAATATGGGCCAACATTTCTTTGCATTCAGCACCTTGTTGAATCAATGCCACGTAGAATTAAGGAAGTTCTGAAAGCGAAAGGGAGTCAAACACCATATTAGTATGGTGTTCCTAATAATCCTTTAGGTGAGTGTGTATATATAGAGCAGGTTCCAGACCTGCCTGCTTTTGCTGCAACTTAGTAAAGATATCATGGAGAACAATATGGCTCAGTTTTTACCAAGGAGCTTAATGCCAGGGTTTAGACCACCACTATTATTCGCCCTGATGAAGTCATTTTTTTATAAGAGATGCGTTGCCTAGTGCAGATAAATCTCTCGTTTTTACTGGTGTTGTCCTTGAGGTAAGCCACCTCCCAGTTTACATTTTAACCATTTTCAAAGTGATTCTGGGCACCTCTTGTCCTCCCCCACATTTTTTTACCAAGTCTGAAGACTTTGCTCTTGCAAAGTTAGAGACTTGTTTACTACAACAGTAAAGCGACACTCTCTTCTCCTCACAGATCATTACCAGGTTGAGGTAATTAAATAAAACAAACACCCTGAAACGCTCTACACTCTTCCTTTAAGAGTGTGCCTAACTTAAGAGTACCGGTGTGCAAGTATGCTACACTGATTTAAGGTGAATAGAGTAGGGTCACATGACCCGTTCGTCTTTTTTTTCAGCTCCAGCCACTGTAGAACATTAACAAAGAGAAGAGGAAGTTTGTAAATCTGAACTATACAGCGCATCATGGCCTGACAAACACGTCTGGCTTTCCTTAGAGCCGCCGTCAGGAAAGGGTTACACTGAAATCCCCTGTAATCATTTGCAGCAGCTGACTGTAGCCAGGTTAATCCATTGCATTTATTACCTCACTGACAGTCCTCACACCACTCTAAGAATGGGATTAAACCTCTATCAGATTGGATTCCTTTCCCATCTAGCGTGCGAGCAAGTGAGAACATTGTCTGAGTCTCATCCCCAAATCATGTCTTCCGTTACCAAAGCCTCGTTACTGCAAGGGAACCTGCTCCGATACTGTCCACTGGCTACATTTAAGGTGAAAGCCACCTGAGAAATGTGCTTTGTAAAAGCGTGTACTGATAGGAGTCATAAAGAGGACTTGCCTGCTGCCTGGATTCTTTTTTGCTTTCTGTAGGTTTTTCAGTTTAAAGGAGAACAGAGTAACCAAGCAGCTCGGGGTGACCCGAACCACTAGGAAAGTACAGGGGGATAAAAGAGACCGAAAAGCCCTCCTACTAATAAGCAAAGCTTGGTGAAATTCGCCTTCTTAAAACACAAGGAAACTTGCAATAATTCAGCTACTGTGGTTACCCACAATGCACCACTACTGAATATGTAAATTATCTCTTTTCGCCTTTGTAAGCAAGGCAAGCATCCAGAACCGCTGGCGTATAGCAAGCCTATAGCTTTTAATATTACACAGCCACACCAACCCCACATGTAGATAGCCTGTTTCGGGCTTTTGGCCCTCAGTACATGGCAGGAATTGATATGGCTGTATGGGATAGGGGCTTGGACCAGTACAACAGAGTAATCAAGCAGCTCGGGGTGACCCAAACCACTAGGTAAGTATAGAGGGATAAAAGAGACTGAAAAACCCTCCTACTAATAAGCTAAGGGAAATCTAGGTGAGAGGGATATGGAGGCTGACATATTTATTTCCTTAAAGGATCGCTATTGCGAAAAATTGGAAAATTTCAAATACATATTTATAAAAAGTGCATTTCTCCTGGAGTACAATGCGCTATACATTACTTTTCTCCCATGTTGCTGTTGCTTATAGTAGGCAGTAAAGTGTGATAGGTCTGATAGTAACTATGTTAATTAGCATAGTAGTGGCCGCTAGTGAAGTATTGCGGTCACAATACTTTACAGGACCACCCGCATTTAAAGTTACGCGCGTTGCTATGTAAGAAACGCGTGTAACTAAGGAAGGCACGCTCCTCACCAACTACGGAGCGTGCGCATAACTAAGGAAGGCTAGCTCCAACGTGTGCTGCTATGTAAGCCGTGCATATTGGCCGCCCCTTCTTTTACCGAGTGCTCCATCACATTAAAGGAGTCATCAAGCAATATTAAACACCCCCGATCTACTCACCTGGGGCTTCCTCCAGCCCCTTGCAGCTGACATGTCCCATGCCGTAGCTCCGCTTCCCGCCGCCAGTCCGGGGTCCCCGCCGGTGCAGAGGCCGACCTCGAGGTTGTCCTCTACTGCGCCTGTGCGTGCACCACTGTCAATCAAGTCCACGTTGTCCGGTCTCGCGCAGTAGGGGACGCCTGTTGAGACACCGTGCGAGGACCCCCGGGCCGGCGGCTGAGAGCGGAGCTGCGGCATGGGACTTGTCAGCTGCAAGGGGCTGGAGGAAGCCCCAAGTAAGTAGATAATATTGCTTGATGACTCCTTTAAAGGGACACTTAAGTCAAACAAAAAAAATGAGTTTTACTCACCTGGGGCTTCCAATAGCCCCCTGCAGCTGTCCGGTGTCCTCGCCGTCTCCCTCTGATCCTCCTGGCCCCGCCGGCAGCCACTTCCTGTTTCGGTGACAGAAGCTGACAGGCTGGGGACGCAAGTGATTCTTCGCATTCCTGGCCACAATAGCGCCATCTATGCTGCTATAGCATATATCATATACCATATAGCAGCATAGAGGGTGCTAATGTGTCTGGGAACGCGAAGAATCACTCGCGTCCCCAGTCTGTCAGCTCCTGTCACCGAAACAGGAAGTGGCTGCCAGCGGGGCTAGGAGGATCGGAGGGAGACGGCGAGGGCACCGGACAGCTGCAGGGGGCTATTGGAAGCCCCAGGTGAGTAAAACTCATTTTTTTTGCTTGCAGGGGGCTATTGGAAGCCCTAGGTGAGTAAAACTCATTTTTTTTGTTTGACTTAAGTGTCCCTTTAAGCTTAATGAATCAAGCCCATAATGAGAAGGCTGGAATAATTGGAGAAGACTTTGATGTTGGGAAAGATCGAGGGCAAAAGGAGGAGGGGACAGCAGAGAATGAGATGGCTAGATAGTATCATGGAAGCAACAAACATGAGATTGGACAAGCTTTGAGAGGTAGTAGAGGATAGCGGGGCCTGACATGCAATGGTCCATGCGGTCCCAAAGAGTTGAACATGACTGAATAGTGACTGAACACACACAGACCCATAATCAGGCAGCGTTTGTACTTTTTTCACACTGTTGCCAGCTTGCTGCCTGTGCACGTGCAACAGTGCCCCTCCCATTCCATGTGCTGCCCCCTATTCTGTTTATAATATCAACGTACAGCAGCCCCTCTTTCATGTACAGCTCCCTTGAGCAGCAGCTCTCTGCTTCCATATGTTGCTCTCCATATGCAACCTTTCTTTCACATTTGCAGGCTTCTCTTCTATATTCAGTAACCCCCTTCTCCATGTTTAGCCACCCCCTTTGGCAACAGCCACCCAACGCCCTGGCCTTTGTGGCCTTTCCAGAAATCCAGCCCTGGCCGTCTCACCCCACCCACTTATGTGCTAGGCTGTTCCCCTCCACACACTGATAATTCTAGCACTGCATCTAGTCCATTCCCAAAAGTGACCTCCCACTTGGCCAATGAATGCATAGCAATGCTGCTGCCAGAAAAGATCACATGACCTGACCTTCTAATCAATATTTAAGGTAATAAGAATGATTCGCTGTGCAGATGCGGGTACTCTCTTCCTCCTGCACAGGAGACAGTAACATCAGGAGTGACTGAAGATAAGCCCGGTAATGCGCTATGTTATCTGTCTACACTCTATGAAGAATAATGGTACAGTCTACGTGAAGCAGCAAATTGACAATGATCACATTTTGACTGATATTCTAATGAAAACCGATGAGCGGCAGAGGCAGCGGCTGGGACAAGGATGAGGGAGTAGTAGAAGTGATTGGAGTTCATTTATAAATGTGAGAGCGCTTGCGACAGTCTCTCCCACGGTGACAGTTGGCTCTGTGGATGCAGCAGAGAGCAGTAGACGCGGTATTAATCATGGAGATGCCTGCCTGTAACAATTTACAACCTCCTACACTTGACACAGACGCAAGAACATAACGGGCTGAACACCGAGCCTAATGGATAAGTCTGGGAGTAAAATCAGATCAGTGCGCATTACGTTTCATCTTGTATGGGGTGCGCGGTGACATGAGCCGCCTGGATTCCCATCTGATCTCCAGTGTCACCGCGTATACAGCAATTTATGTCTAAGCTTTGTGCTGAGGATGTTCTCCATGCGACTGTCACTTCCGAGAACTAGGCAAGCTTTAGCCGGAGTGGAGATGTAGATTGACGGATGCACAAGAGAGGCATTAGGAGTCCTCCAGGCTCTCCATTCACCATCCTTAAAGTGTACCTGTAGACTGTAGTAAATAAAAATGCCCCAAATGGATACTTACCTAAGAAAAGGCAAGCTCCTCCTACTCACTGTTCTAGTGCTGTGACCACTTGAAATCCTAAGAATAAGGACTTGCCGAAAGAGCTCGGTTGCACCGTGCAGAATGGCTCGTGCCTGCGCATTAGCATGGAGCAGAATGGGCTTGGCTTTGTCCACCGATGCCAAGCAGCAGTTCCTTGTTACTGTGGAGGCGCGAGCCTTCCTCTACAGTGTGTCCCTGCTCGTTTGTGGGGTGTGGCCCGGGAACGTCTGGGGGTCCCAGCGCTGGATTGGTGGTCAGGAGAAGGACAAGGTAAGTATCTAAATGATAGACCTGTGGATCTCACAGTTTTGTTTTACAGTATAAAGGTGGCCATTAACTATACAATTTGTGGCCAATGATCATATTTTTTATATGATCCTTCAGATTGAAAGAAAAGATTGTGTTTAATCTCTCCACACCGCTAAAGATTCCAGCATGCGATCATATCACCACCACCAGTTAGGATCACATCTATGTTCAAATCCGCCAAGCGGACGTGCATGGCACATCGGTGCAGGGCTTTTTGGCACAGGGCGTGCCGAATGACGGCCCACCCTGCTGCCACGCAAATTTGGGGTGGTGTTAAATACTATTCCCCCTCCGAGTTGTAGCAGAAGTAATTCGGAGTCTGACATTCGGGCCCGTGCGCAGGGCGCGGACTATAGCATTACTGGGCCAAGCTTCGGCACTACAAGGCGGGTGCCAAAAAGCCCTACTTCGGAGACAGAGGTTAATGGTACACTTTAGCAATAGAAAATGGAACTCCTGCGCACTCAGCTTATTAAAGCTTTCTTGAAAATTATTATGCACATCATTCAATTAATGCCTCAATATGGTTATTGGTCAGTGACCCTGAGATATCTCAGGGTCACTGCCCATCAACCATATTGAGGCAATACCTTGCAGTGAATGGAGTGTTGGGTGCAGATTGTTGCTGAATTGGTTGGATGTGTGATGTTGGGAGATTGATTGTGGAGTTAGTGGATGGCCTTTGTGGATGAGGATACCGTGCGAGGACGGCGGCTGAGAGCGGAGCTGCGGCATGGGACATGTCAGCTGCAAGAGGCTGTAGGAAGCCCCAAGTAAGTAGATAATATTGCTTGATGACTCCTTTAAGCTTAATGAATCAAGCCCATAATGAGAAGGCTGGAATAATTGGAAATGGCTCTGATGTTGGGAAAGATCGAGGGCAAAAGGAGGAGTTCAAAGATTCCCTATATTTTCTATTGAATTGCAAACGCTGTGAAAGTGGTGCAGTGGTGCGATTGGATAGAAAGCTCATCGCTTATGTGAGAACACTCACATAGAGCAACATTGCACAAACGCTTTTAAGGCGATTTTTTTTAAATCACCAGCGCTAAAATAAGAGTGAAATTGCTGTTATTGTGAACAAGCCCTGACTCTCTAGATTAATAGACTAGACTAGCACTAGTTTTCACATTCAGCACTGGCTCGGTAGAGGTTGTTGGAGTACTACATAATACTATATTACTACAGTGGTTTAGAATCATCGCTGGCTCTGTAGAGGTTAACAGAGTACTATATCAATAGTTTAGGATCATCACTGGCTCTGTAGAGGTTAATGGTACACTATAGCATTAGTTTTGCCATTTTGCACTGGCTCTGTAGAGGTGAATGGAGTATTATATCATCAGCTTTGTGATTCAGCACTGGCTCTATAGAGGGTAATGGGGGTGCTATGTCAATAGTCTGTTGTGCAGCACAGAAAAGGAAGGTGCAGGGACTAGCGTGCTGTTCTTCTGCTGTAAAATATTTTCATGCCATTCAGAAAACTCAGCCTGTCTTACATATTCGTATTTGCTTCAGCGAATTCCTGACATTTAGAAATGAGAATGAAGTCCTTCCACTGCCCCCCCCCCCCTTTTGAAGTTTTGTGCTGTTTGGCCGGTGGAACTTGGCGTATTTCCAGCATGCAGCACAGTAAATCACACAGCCGTGTCTGCTCTACCTGTATATTTTCTTGCAGTCATCCTACAGCACTCAAGATTCGGATGAGGCAGAGAAGTTATGGAGTTATGGCTTTTGTACTCGCTGGAACTATAGCCTCTAACAACCAATCATAGTCCGCATGCCAGTTTTCCAGCGGTGTCCACGACTCTCCCACAACTTATGCTGCGATAACCTGCATAGGGGCGAAGTTTAAGGAGGAACTCTATCCTGCGGCATATGCTAAAGGCACACCTAAACTCAGAACTTCCTCTGTGCTCTAAAAGATATGCAACAGCATAATAACCTTTAAATAAAAACATTTATTTGTTACAGCTGATACAAATTCGCAGTGTGTCTACTTCCTGCTTTCTTGGAAGTAGACATAGGGTTAACATCCTGTGTTTACAAATTAGCTGCTCTGCCGTGGCAGTCAGCTGATACAACTGAGAGATCAAATTACAACTTGTGATTAGTCACAGATGAGCGGGAATTAGACAGGCTAAACCCTCTAAATACACACACTGTTCATTTGTTTATATTTTCATTCTGTCCTGTGCAATAGTTCAGGTCCACTTTAAGCATGCGTGGAGTTGAGTGGGGGAATGCTTTTTAATTTTCGCTGGTTTCTATCATAAATTTTTCTGCAAAGTCGCGGAATCTTGCAGCACTCGCTGTCATTGTACTGCCGCTTTTATCCATGTTCTGATCATTTTAACTGCCATAGGGTCTTTATCTAGCAATAAAAAAAAAAATCGGGACCTACTTACAATGGCGATCAGCTAAATGGAAGGCATACTAGAAAATGCATTCACCGATTTCAACAAAACTTGGTATACAGATCCCTTACTACCTGGGATATATTCTGGGGGTCTCGCGTCCCCCCTGCACACCTGGGCAGAACCACAAGCAGCCAATCAGATTTCACCCACTCACATCATTGGAAAAAAATGTAAAAGGCTGCCATTCTCACAGCAATGAAGCCAGAGTCCTCAAACTTGGCACAGTTGGTTACTTGGTGACTGAGGTGAAAATATTTTGGAAGGTGGACAGAGCATAAAACAGCCAATCAGATTTCAACTATTTTCAATGGGAAAATGTGAAAATGTAAACTGCAGCCATTCTTAAAGGGATACTGTAGGGGGGTCGGGGGAAAATGAGTTGAAGTAACCCGGGGCTTCTAATGGTCCCCCGCAGACATCCTGTGCCCACGCAGCCACTCACCAATGCTCTGGCCCCGCCTCCGATTCACTTCTGGAATTTCAGACTTTAAAGTCTGAAAACCACTGCGCCTGCGTTGCTGTGTCCTCGCTTCCCCTGATGTCACTAGGAGCGCACGGCGCAGGCACAGACCATACTGGGCCTGCGCAGTACGCTCCTGGTGACATCAGCGGGATCGAGGACACGGCAATGCAGGCGCAGTGGTTTTCAGACTTTAAATCTGAAATTCCAGAAGTGAACCAGAGGAGGGGCCGAAGCATCGGTGAGTGGCTGCGCGGGCACAGGATGTATGTGGGGGACCATTAGATGCCCCGGGTAAGTTCAACTCATTTTCCTCTGACCCCCCTACAGTATCCCTTTAAGGTGGCCACTAACTATCCAATTTCTAGTGAAAAATCGTTCGAGCGATCAGAAATTCTGATCGGATTGGTTGTAAATAATCTCCATTGCTGGGCACAATAGATTACAAACAATTATTTAAAAAAACGGTTGTCCGATTGGATTTTCGTCAAATCAAAATTTGGATTTTCTTGTTGGTTGTTATAGATAGGCAGCAAGGATTGGTTCGTTGATGGTGTAATGAACGATTTTTCTTCAATTTTCTGATCGATCAAACGATTTTTCACTAGAAATTGGACCATTAGTGGCCACCTTTACACTGTTAATGGCAGGGTTCTCAAACTTGGCACAGTTGGTCACTGGGTGACTGGGATTAATATTCAGGAAAATGGGTGGAGCCTACAACAGCCAATCCAAATTCACCTATTGATTTTCAAGGGGAGTATTTGAATTGCTGGATAGTCACTTCTCTGCGCTCATCACTTTGCCGTAGCAGTTGCAGATGTTCGCTGATTGTTACAATTACGATGAACACAGAAGGTGATTACTGAAGGTGGTCAATGAGATCCTGAGGCAAGGTCTTATTTGATTCACTTATGTACTGCCGCACTGACCATTGAAGACAATGGTCCGCTCTGGGATTGCATATTTTTCGCATTCGTCCGCGTTCTGTTTTGGCAAGATTTTTTTCCGTGTCTAGGCGGTGAGCACTCTTATTTTATCTGTGAGCAATTTGCTGCATGCGAAAAAATGTGGAATGCCGCACTGACCAATGAAGTCGATGGCCAGCTCAGGAATTGCACATTTTTTGCTTTTGCCCATATTCCATTTGCATGTAGTTTTAAAAATTGGATGACCTTCTGCTTTTTCACGCTTGCACATTTCTAATGTCAGTGCATTACTTCGTAATCTGAAAAGTGTGAACAAACGCAAAAAACCTGCATGCAGAAAACGCATCGAACAGCTCTAGCAACCCAGATAATGACCGCGAAATGGGAAAGACAGCTGTGAACCGTGCCTTTAAGATCAGACAAACAAATTAAGATGAAACGAGGCCCTAGGCAATCTAGCATTTTCTTCTTGTCATCTAGCTTTTTTTTTTAGTAGGATTTGGAGGGGGCTAGCATCCACAAGGCCCTTAGACTCTCTCTGGGCCCTAGGCAACTGCCTAGACTTGCCTTGTGGATGATCCCGCTCTGAATCATCCACGTTTCCAATATCAATGTATTTCACCACATTCCGAAGACCGCGAACGCAAAAGGAAAAAACTACAGCAACATAGTGCAAATTTGGCCATGACATTGTATGGGCGGAGCTAACGTAATGATGTAACAGCGAGGCATAAGAAAGCAGTGTTTACGCCATGATGTGGACAAACGAGACTTTGTATCATGGGTGTGCAGAAACTGTGTGATGCTAATAGTATACCGTAACCACAAAGCAGCAAACATAGCCATCTATGACCATTAAATAATAAATGTAGTAACAGTTACCCCGGACACCAGAAAATAAACGCAATAGGCAACATGTCAGTATAAAATAAATGCAATGCGGGCAAACATGTCAGTACAAAATAAACGCAATGCGGGCAACATGTCAGTACAAAATAAACGCACTGCGGGCAAACATTTCACCAGAAAAGAAACGCACTGCGGCCAAACATTTCACCAGAAAAGAAACGCACTGCGGCCAAACATTTCACCAGAAAAGAAACGCACTGCGGGCAAACATTTCACCAGAAAAGAAACGCACTGCGGCCAAACATTTCACCAGAAAAGAAACGCAATGCGGGCAAACATTTCGCCAGAAAAGAAACGCACTGCGGGCAAACATTTCACCAGAAAAGAAACAATGCGGGCAAACATTTCACCTGGAAAAGAAACAATGCGGGCAAACATTTCACCTGGAAAAGAAACAATGCGGGCAAACATTTCACCATAAAAGAAACAATGCGGGCAAACATTTCACCTGGAAAAGAAACAATGCGGGCAAACATTTCACCTGGAAAAGAAACAATGCGGGCAAACATTTCACCTGGAAAAGAAACAATGCGGGCAAACATTTCACCTGGAAAAGAAACAATGCGGGCAAACATTTCACCTGGAAAAGAAAGCATTTACTCACCTGGCAGAAGTGTCCGGCCTCTGGCGCGCTGCTCCGTCCCGGGACCGTCTTCCTCCTCCTGCTCTTCTCTCCCGCGCTGACAGGGCTACGGCAAGATGGCGCCCGAAGCCCTGTACTAGTGACACAAATAGGTCTCCAGTACAGGGCTTCGGCAGCCATCTTGCCGTAGCCCTGCTCGCCTGCCGGTGTCGGAAACAGACACCGGAAGACGAGGCTGGAGCGGGGCTGCGGGCAATGAACTGGCACGGCGTCTATAGACGCCGCTGCCAGTTCATTGAGGAGAGAGTGGCCAGAGTCCCGAGGCCGGGACGTCCCGCTGCTGAAAGCGGGACGTTTCCCGGGACCTCATTAAGCCTGGGACAGCGGACCCCGAATCCGGGACGTGTCCCGGGCAATCCGGGACGTCTGGTCACTCTAGCTCTGACTGAAGTCAGACTGGATTAGCTGCATGCTTGTTTCAGGTGTGTCATTCAGCCACTTCTGCAGCCATAGAGAGCAACAAGGCTGCCAGGCAACTGGTATTGTTTAAAAGAAAAATCCATACCCCTCTCAGTTTAGGTTCCCTTTAAACAGCGGGGGGCGGGGCAGACTGCGACAGGAATCCAGTTGTTAGCCAATTCAATGCAGGCAGAAGACAGGGAGGGAGGGGAGCAGTAGCAGCAGGGCAGAGCAGGGCGGCGGTGGGCCGAGGACGGAACACTGATGTCACATACTCCCGCAGCTGGGACGTCCTGCATCTAAAAGTGGGACTTTTCCTGGGACCCAAGCCAGCCTGGGACAGGGGACCCCGAATCTGGGACCCGTCCCAGGTAATCTGGGACGTATGGTCACTCTACTTTAACAACTGAGCCTTTGATAGACAGTGGGCTATTTTAGCAGTGTCGGGCTCAGTGCTGACACACAGTATTAGAAAATGGAAGAGTCCACTATTACTGAAACGGGGGGAATCTGAGAAGACCCCTCTGAATAGGAAAGACTCTTCAGCCATCTCGCTGCAAGTCTACGGGCTTCTCCATAGCATTTATATTATAGTCCTCCTCAGTCTTGTTAAAGCCTTTCATTTAAAAGAGATCAGGGATTCCCATTAGCAGGATCAGCACATTATTTGCATGCTGTATATCAAAGGACGACACATATAAGGTTCATTACATCTGCAAATAGCACAGATGCTGAGGTATATGGCAAACTAACAGGTGGCAGCACAAGCATGTGTGGAAACCAGCCTGAAGTCCATCTATCTTCATTAAGGCCTTCTGTCCCGGGTCGTGTGGCAGAACTAGCATCAAATAATGAAAGCAGCCAAGCTTATAAAGCTTATAGCAGAGTTGCCATAATTACAACCTATGGGCACACACCCTACCTATATAAACTAAGGATCTGTGGAGGATGATGAGTGTGAAAGGTTTACTTCCTGCTACCTGAGCCAGTTACGCGAGCTGGGAAATGGGAACATGAGGCTTTTCTGCCCACCAAGCAGAGGACTGTTGCCATGGTTGCAAGTAAGTATTATTGGGATGACATTTTGAAAAGGATAGATCGATGTGGGCTGAAATGTTGGGTGATTTTTAATGGCATTCAATTACAAAATGGACTGTATATTATTGATATGAAATAATTCACTTAAAGGGAATCAGAGATAATCTAAAGAAAAGCTGTTATACATACCTGGGGCTTCCTCCAGCCCCATAGGCTCTGATCGCTCCCACGCTGCCATCCACCGCTGCCCGCAACTACGACAACCGGCTCCCATCACTGACGTCATCGGAGGCAGGCTACGCAGGAGAAGTGCGCCCTCTACGTATCTCTCCAGCGGCTGCTGCAGAGATACGCAAAGAGCACACTTCTGCTACGCTAGACTGGCTCAGACTGACGGCAGAGCGGGGAGCTGGTTCTCGTAGTTGTGGGCAGCGGTGGACGACGGCGTGGGAGCAATCCGTGCGTATGGGGCTGACCAGAGATGATCTAAAGAAAAGCTGTTATACGTACCTGGGGCTTCCTCCCACCCCATACACACGGATTTAAGTTTTTCCAATAGCGGCTCATCTTACTGCGCAGACGTGGCCGTATTTGTTCAGATGCAGTAGAGCCGCGCATGTGCATGAAGCAGAGCGCAGTACGGATCTTCAATCCGACAAGCTCTTGTCGTGTTTCTTAGGGGGGTTTGCAGACGTCCGAAGGGCTACAGGATCTACATGGGAGAAAAATCAGTTTAACTTACTTGGGGCTTCTTGCAGCCCCCATGAGTCATCCTGTGCCTGCACCATCCTTCCGAGACCCTCCAGCCAGCAGCAGCGTCCCCCACAAAGCTGGCAGGCCACACGCCTCCTCACCACATCCCCATGCACGGCAGCGTTCTGCGCATGCGCAGTATGGAAAAATTGCTACTGCACATGTGCAGAATGCTTTTGGCAGCAGGAGGGTGATCACGGTGCGCACAGCTCAGGGCCGCGCATGCGCAGTAGCCCTCAACTGGCCATGACGGCAAGCTTTGAGGGGGTTGCCGTTGCTCGCTGGAGGGTTCCTGAAAAACAGTGTGGGCACAGGACGACTACAGGAGGCTGCAAGAAGCTCCAGGTAAGTTAAACTGATTTTTTTTTTTTTTTAGGCTTCAGTAACCCTTTAATGTAAAGGGTTACCTTATGTAAATACAGCTTTGTTATAATGTCATACAGTAGGTGTTAAGCATGCTGGGAAGCGGTGTGAAAAATTAGTATTGAGGATGATAATTGCCTTTAATCATTTCAGGAGGAACCGGTGCTACTGGGTAAACAGTGCAGACAGCCATGGTATGCTTATAGTAAAAATACTTGTCATTCTTGTCTGGGAGGTCATGTGACTCCCCCTCACTGTCACACCGAGCGTGAGCTCCCCATGGCCAGGGTGGAGCGCACTGATTGCCATCAGACCTTGCAGTCACTCAGCAATTAGCTGCCTCTCTGAGGAATAGCCTATCGCAGACACAACACACCTAACCGTCACCTGGATATTTTATAGCGCTGCCTCAGTCTGCCAAATATCCAGTTCCCCAGAGATCACATGGGCTGTGTCGCTCCCTCTCTCTGTGGATGGGCAGGTGTTGTTGTTAAGGCACTGGGACTTGGTAGGGGACAGGTATGGAGACATGCTGGCTGGGTGGTCCCTGCAGTATACAAGATGTTTATGCTGATTAACTCTTTCACTGCAGGAGTTTGGAAAAGCAACTGTTTCAGCTGACAGACTTCAGGCGAAGCGGCGATGATGCAGCAGTCAATGGGCGTTGCCATAGAATTGTGATGCTAGCCCAATGCTTGCCCATATATCAATCGATTTTGCAGGCCGATTGACCTTGCGGTCTGATAATTTTATCGGGGAGAGAATCGTTACTGCAGCATGGCGATTTGATTAATTTTTCATTGATTTCAAAGTAAAATTAGTCAAAAGGATCGATCTGGAATTTTGGAAAACCTCCGTCGCAAGGGCAGTAACAGCGTTCAATATCCCAACCGACCTCTGCCCGGTGTGCCTTTGTGTATATGTTCTCCTGCCGACCGACTGCAATGTTAAAGGCTCACCTGTCACGCTGGCGCAAATCCTAGCCTCTTCCACTGTCCGGTGTGAAATTGTGAAAGCAATCATCAGTGTAAAGATCAGAGATGTGCAATAATTGCATCAAAACACGTGTAAAAGAGATCACACCAATTTTCAGTAGAAATAGACCTGAAGCTACACAGAAATACTAGATTCTCGGACTGCAGTGAGAGCTTGTTTACACTATGAGCGCTTAGAAGGTACGGGAAAATCGCGCTTGCATAATCGATTTTGTGAGCGCTTTTTGTCCAAAATTACATTAAAGAGATTCAGTTCCAGGTCAAAAAGTTCACTTCCTGATTGTCAGCAGGAAAAAAAGTGCTAATCGCCAAACAAAAGCACTTTACAAAATTGCAAATTGCTCAAAACAACACTTGAAAAATCACTTTGAAAAGCGCTAACAAAAGCGCTTGCGATTGCGCTGTCGATTTCTAATGTGAACTAGGCCCTAATGAGTGCATGACCACTGCTGACAACATGATTTTCTCCCGAACGCAATCACGTCCTGCTGAATTTTCTGAATAGCAATCGCACCACTATGCAATTTTCCCACAATTGGAAATATTTTCCTCTTTTTTTTTTTTCAACACAAATCACAAACCCACCACAATCACGACGTACACCCGAGGGTTCACTGCCCAATCGCAGCGGAATCGCTGTAGTAGAAACTGGAAAGAAACGCGATTGTGTTTGCATTTCTTCAGCTGAATACTCACCTCGCCACCCAGGAAGATGGATCCCAAACTCATCCCTCGATGATGAGCGTTCCTCGATTCACCTTCCTGCGGGCAGTTGCAAGCGATCGTGGTACTTTGCGCAGAGTCGTTTGGGATCTTAAAGCTTTGATACACCATGGTGGTCGTTATCGCCGCATGTTGCAAAACATAATTTGTGTAATCGCGCAGCTGTACCCACGTTGCAAGATTGCAGAAACAATTGCTCGGCGCTCAAAGAATCGCCGTACGTCAAAAAAAAGTGAGGTGGGTACAGGACTTTAGTGGAAAAGGGCCCTGAGACTTTCAGCACTGTGGAATGCCATCTACAGGCTTGAAATACTTCCTATCAAAGCATATGAGTCGAGTTCTTGGTGATCAGGTAACGTGTCACCTTGCTGAGAAGAAAGATCCATTAACCTAGCAGGACAGAGCAGGTTCTGTTTCCTCAGAGGCTCCTCTGTGCCTCCAGTTACACCAGTCCAGGCTGGGGAACATTGGAGGTCTTTGTGAGGGGGAACTTTCTCCCCCTGTCCTCCTCATCTCTCCCCTTCACCTCTCTGTTATCGGCTATTATCTCTCTGAGCATTAGCCTGGCTTTGGTAGGAAGGGGTGGAGGCCTTTGCGGAGTGTGAGAGCAGCTCAGATGTGGCAGAGTGCCTGGCCTCTCAACAATCCGTTTTCTGTGTGTCTCGTCATTTCAGCCCCCCTCTGCTGGAAGGGCAGGATCAATGAGTTCCCATGGGGTGCTAGAATGGGAGCTCAGTGTGTGTAGCGCGCCCTGAAAAGAGGATTGGGAGAGAGGAGGGAGGAACTCGCTACGCATCTTTCCATGCTACTCATGCTCTCAGGGCTATCAAAAGCTTGGTTGCTCTGTGGCTTGCCTGTCACAGAGAGAATGCAGGTTGTCCGACGTGTAGCTCATTTTTCAGTCCTGAATCTGCTGTTACGTGTGTGAGAAAATATCCGTTTTCACCAAGTGAACTTGCAGCAAGCCCAATGTATCGGGTGTTGCTTTTGGATATTTTTGGTAACTTTGGATAGTTGAAAAGGGGTTAAGCTTCGTACACGCTTAAAGAGACTCTGTAACAAATTTTTCAGCCTTAGTTCTTCTATCCTATAAGTTCCTATGCCTGTTCTAATCTGCTCTGGCTTACTGCAGTCTTTCCTAACTGCACTGTCTCTGTAATAAATCAATGTATCTTTCCTCTGTCCTGTTTGTCGGGCTAAAGCTTGATTGTGTGGAATGTGCAGGGCTGCTTGTGATTGGTAGAAGCGATACACACCCTCTGCAGGCCCCCTGCACACTCTGAATGACTCACACTCTATGCTTAGCTGAGCCTATTAGAAGCTGGTTAGTTTGTTTGTAAACACTGCCTAAAACTGTTAATTACAAGCCAGGATTGCAGCAGAGAGTGGCAGAAACAGCACAGAGGGGCACAGGAGAAAATAATGAATAGAATGGTATGCTTTTTATTGTAAGAATATTAGAGTACAGATTCTCTTTAAAGTAAACCGGAGACAAATAAAACAAAAGGATTTAGGGCTTCCTCCAGCCACCTTGTTACCATGGTTACCATCACTGATTCACATATGTCTGTTATACTCTTTCCATAAACACATAGGTCTGATTTAGCCTTTTTGTCTCTAATTTCCAGCCATATACTCCTCCGCCTTTATTGCCTGATGAAGTGGGTTAAACATGCGAAACGCGTTGCATCTTTGTTTTGGAGTATGTCAATAAATTTACGTCTGTTTTGAAATTGACAGTTCTTGTGTCTGCTTCAGGGAGGTAACTCCACCACTGCCTCCATAGCAATTTTAAGAATTTTAGTATATGTTTTTATACTTTTGGTGCCTCTGTTTGCTTTATACCACAATTGAGTCCACCCAGGGTGGAGGGGTGTTATAACCCCTTCTTTCTTTGATCTACAGAGAACGACTTCTTAATCCTGAGTGGGGACAGGTCTAATCTCCCTACCTGCATTTACAGTGGTTACCTAGGAGGGAACCCTGGTTTGTGACTATTTCATAATCCCCTTTTACCAGTACTTATTACACAATATTAGGCTTTCGGTGTCCCTTTCTATACCTTGTAGTCCGTGTGTTCTCTCAGTGTGCCTCCGGTCTCGTCCATTCTCCCGCTGCTAGTCCTGGTAGTCACTGACTACTGTGCATACGTAGTAGTGGCCAGGGGCGCACATGCGCAGTAGTCCCCGATTGTCTCAGTCAGAGACGTTACTGGGGCTGACTGCGGCGGAACAGACAGAACCGGACAGACACCGAGAGAGCCCATGGATTACAGGGAGGTGGAGGAAGCCACAGGTAAGTATAAGGCCGGTGTTACACTTGTATATTTTACACACCGCAGAAACCAGCTTATATATGACCCTGCTCCACCTTGCAGTGACAGGGTCATATGCATAGTGCCACCTCTGACGTACACCCTGCTGGGTGGGAAGAACATCACTGGGATTCCCATGGCAACGCACTCCAGTTGTTTACACTTACTGCATAGCCCATTAACTTGCTTTGCTGCATAATCCATGTGGTAGGCACAGATCATGTGGCAACACGCCACAGACGATGTGTCAGGAATTTGGATACTTCCAGCACACTGTGTCGCACTGCTTTAAGTGTGCAAGTCTCCATAGACTTGCATTACCCTTGGGGCAATAATGCGGCAGGGAAGCCTAATGCGGGGCGACACAGGTCACACGTGTGAAAGGGGCCTTAATCCTTTTGTTTTATTTATCTCAGGTACATTTTAAAATTCAGAACTTCCTTGGGTGACAGTTTGTTTGGGGCTGAGTACTGTACAAACATATTGCAAGCCTAAAGGCTAGCAATGCGTCTGTTTCTATTTGGAGTTAGGAGAAGGTGGGGCATGCAGTGCACGATGGAGCAGCTGGCACATCAAGTGAAGTATGATCCAGTTTTCAGCCATGCATAATATCCATGTCGGAAAAGATGCCAAGCAAAGGTTGTGAGTACATTCCGCTATGGTGTACTGGTATTGTAGCTTATAAAATAATAGGCCGGTAAATTAAGAGCATGGTTTTATTTGTGACACGTTTCGCAGGGGCAACTCTCCCGCTTCATCAGACCATTCTACCTTCCGTTGCTCCATTGTACAGTTCTCGTGATCCCTTGCCCACTGTAGGCACTTTCAGTGGTGGGCAGAGGTTAACATGGGCTCTCTGACTGTTGCAATATGCTGCCATGTGGTCCCATACACATTTGTCTGTCACAGCCACCATTGTCCAGTCCCCACTCAGTATTAAGATGTCGCTCTCTGTAGATAGGAAAAGAAAGGGGAGGATCCCCCTCCACCAAGGGTGGATGCAAGACTACGTAGTAAACAGAGGTGCCAGAAGAATAAAAACAATATTTAAAATTGTTAAAAATGCTTGGGAGGCAGTGGTGGACTTACCTCCAATAAGAAGACACTAAAGACTGTCAATTAATCAAATATACAATTGGCATACTCCACGATAGGTTGCAACGCGTTTCGCAGGCAAAATACTGCTTCTTCAGGCAATAAAAAGTGGGGGAGCATACAACAGTAGTAGGTCCAGGATACGCCAGGTGCCTCTGTCTGGCCTCTCTCGGTCAGAGGCGCCTAGGCGTATCCTGGACCTACTACTGTTGTATGCTCCCCCACTTTTTATTGCCTGAAGAAGCAGGATTTTGCTTGTGAAACGCATTGCAACCTATCGTGGAGTATGCCAATAAATTGTATATTTGATTAACTGACAGTCTTTAGTTATAGGAGGTAAGTCCACCACTGCCTCCCAAGCATTTTTAACAATTTTAAATATTGTTTTTATTCTTCTGGCGCCTCTACGTAGTATTTGAGAAAAGGAAAAGATTTCTCGTGGGAAAGAGAGTAGCTATCAGCTACTGACTGAGATGAAGTTCAATCCTTGGTTACAGTTCCTCTTTAACGAGCACTGGGTAACCATGATCATGGGTTCACCAGATGTCCTTTCTTGGTCCACTTTTGTTGAGTACTAACCACCACATATCCCAGTTCTGACTCTCTTAGCAGAAAGGTCATAGAGCAAGCAAGGGGAGCCAAAGCCAATACCTTGCCCAGGACCCCATTTTGTCTTTATCAGTCTCTGGAAAACACATAAACAAGGACACAGGCAGCTATAAAGCCTAACAGAGGCTCAAACTATTCCTCATTGTATCCAGATTTAAAAAAACAAGTGTTTCGTCGTGACTTCCTCATTGTAGCAGAAGGCCAGCAGGTTTTCCGCCAACTATGCAGTCTCTGTGGTCTTGTAAATGTGGAGCTGGTGGAGGGCCTCTGTGGCTTACTGATTTCGCAAGTCGTTGGTATTGCACAATGAAACTTCCTGATAATTATTGACCGTATCTGCAGATTGGGACAGGACCTCTTCATCACAACTTCTCCTTTCTTATTATTTATGTTGAACTTCCCACCTCCTCCTAAAAGTGAAACTCTCTATTAAAAAATCCCATATAGATACATCAGAGCCACACTGCTCTGGTGTATGACAGACAGAGGAAAATAGCAGGTTAGTGACAATCTGCTTGTCGCTAGCCTGGCGCTTTTTTTTTAAGGGGGGACAACAGAGGCCGGGGGGGCTGGAGGCACAATAGGAGGACACCGAGGCTGGTCACTGTACACAAAACATGCCTCTGTGTCCTACTATGATTTGACAAACACCCCTTGGGTCCTATTTAAAAGGAAATAAATATGGCAGTGTCCATATCCCTCTAACTTTAAGTGGCCTTTAAAGGAAATATGGAGGCTGCCATATTTATTTGTTGTAGGCAATACCAGTTGTCTGGCAGCCCTGCTGATCAGTTTTGCTGCAGTAGTATCTGTTATCAGCTATAACTTTTTAAAACTGACTTTTCAGATTCCACTCCTTTGCAACCACGGCAACAGTACACAGTCTTCAGTTAACTCCTGTTTGGTTTATAAAAATTTCAAATAGCAACATGGACTACCAGACCAGCCTCCAGCCCAGTGAGGTAACTACAATTCATGGGGTCCCGTAGCACAACTTTCATGGGGCCTGCCAATGTGCACGCTCCTTCCCTTGCCTCCTCTTTGTGCTCTCCACGGCCTTGGGGCCCATCTCACACGGTTCATAAAACAGGTAAAACCATCATGATCTTCACACCCATAACAAGTGTAGCCACAAAAACACCTCATCTGAAGTATAGTCCCCTGTATAGAAGGAAGGAAAGGTTAGTAGTTGCCCCCCACAGCTCTGGGCCCCCTGTAATCGCAATGGCTGCTCCCCTCTAGTTAAGCCCCTGCTTCAGCCCCAGGCCATCCCCCTCCCCTCTTTGCCAACAGTGTTATGTCATATGCTGCCTTCCTCCCCCTCGCTGCATCTCGTCAAAGGTTAGTGGTCACACTGGAGATTGAAGGGTGGAAGATAGTCAACTGGCTCTGTCCAATTGGTTCTGTTCCATTTCCTCTGAGCTCTCCAAGACCTATCCTAATACATTGCTCCTATTTTGTGCCCACGCCCCCTCCAATCAGCAGTTGCCCCCTCACAGATGTCAACACAAATGTCCCAGAAGCCCACTGCAATGGTGTTGCCCAACTTGGACCTTGGACCTGTGATGTAAACGCTGTAACTTACAGGAGTCTTGATTAGTATGGGGATAGGAGGGGACAGTTGTGAAGTGGAAGCAAGGTTGGTGGGGGGGGGAGTCAATGTGTAGAAAAGCTGTAACACAGAAAAACCTATAACCCTTTTCCTTATACTTTCAGCATCATGATGTTTGAAGGGAAGGCCAACGAAGTACCTCAAAGGCCATTGGGCCCCCCACCAAGAAGGGACATCAGTAGCCTTCCATGAAGGAGATGGACTTAGTGACAAGATGGCTGCCTGCACTATTTCTCTGCATACCAAGCCAAGCGTTTTCCAGAGCACTGCTACAAACGGACATTCACCAGCAGACAATGTGCCTTGAAGAGACGACTTTCACTCTTCCGTATCTCCTCCTCTTCATCTCTGTATTTTATTGGCCAGCCTTTCCCCTGGCCTGTCCTATAGAACTGCAGCTATTTATTACAGGGAACTGAATCCGGTAAGGCGAGATGGGCCCTCTATATAAAGAATCAGAGGCTGATAAATCGATCCAGGTGCTTCGAAAAATGGAGTAAAGCAGGTGACCAGAGCAACCAATCAGCTGTTAAATTTAAAAAAAGAATCTGATGGTTGCTGTGGGCAACTGCTCCTGGTTTCCTTACACCTGTTTTGGTAATGCAGCCCTGCAAAGTTTGTTACCATAGCAACCTATCTGGTTTTAACGGTAGGCTACATGAGAGGAATGATCTGATTGGTTGCTTTGTGTAACGCAGACATTTTATTTGTTTTTTGTTTTAACATGGGATGATTCAGTGGTCACTACTGTAATGTATTATGGCGGAACTTCAAAGATGTATGCAAATGATTGAGCTTTTACAGTAATACTAAAGACAAACCATGAAACTATCAGAGTGGTTGGACTGCAGGAAAACTAGGTTTATAATGAAAATAATGTGCTCTCCTGCCATTTATACCTGTCCATACTGACTGTGCCATCGCTGAAGGCAAATCATTCTGGGAAGCCTGCTGAGAGCAGAGAGGAAGGAACACTTCTGCCTGATTTACTATAGATTGGATCAATTTGTTCTGTGTTCAGTGTCACTTTAACAAAACATGTTCTTACGAAAATCTAGGTTGTGTGCACAAGCCTCCCAACATCACCTAAAGATCCAGCATGTTGGATTTCCCACTCACCCCGCCCCTCGGAAGCCGTACCATCGCGCGCTGCATGTCTTCCCCCTCCCCATAGCAACAGAACATGTTGTTATCCCGGAGGCTAGCGATGCGTCTGTACAGCAATGGGCCGTAAACTGTCGCCCTAGGGTTCGAGTGCTGATTACTGTTGGCAACAGGCTTGACGGGAACCTTAAGTGAAAAAAAAACCAAGTTCATTTCTACTTACCTGGGGCTTCTTCTAAGCCCCTGCAGTTTATCTGGTCCCCCGCTATCCTCTCAGTTCGCACCACTGTGTTGCTATCACCCCCCATGCACTGTGCCAGGCCACAAGCGGCACCTCAATGGTGCTACCGCAGACGGATGTGCTCTGTGCAGGTCGTGAAACTTGCAATTGCGTAGGTGCAGAACGCTTCCGTTTATGGAAGTGCAATCATGGAGGCACACAGCCAGGGCTGCGCATGTACAGTAGCCTCCAATTGGCATAGGCTGGGAATTACAAGGGCTGACAGCGCCAAAACGGTGTGGATCAGGTGGACTTTGAGGGACCTGATAGACTAAAGAGGGCTAGAAGTAGCCCCAAGGGAATAAAAATCAACCTTTTTTTCACTTATAGGATACACAAGTTTACATGGACGTGATGAGATAGACATGTGTATGTACAGTGCCAAGTACACACATAACTATGCTGATTCATTAAGGTTATGTTGCTGTTTCACATCTTGTAAAATATTTGCTCCTCCACATCCAGCCAGCTGAAAGCTGAAGCATGGTGGGATATGAGCTCTTCCCCGCCTTTCTGCTAACACCTACCTCGCCCCTCCCTTGTGATGAGTAATAGCACCTGCTCCTCTGTGTGCAGTCTTGTGTGCTATTCAGGCTTGCACTGAACACACAGAGCTGCTGTCTTATCTCTGCACACAGGGAACAGACAGTATGACTTATCAGAAGCGAGGGGAGTGAGGAGGGAATAAGTAGAGAGGCTGGGCAACTGCAAATCTTACCATGCTATAGTCAGTTTCAACACAGATTTCAGATGGCTGTATCGGAAAGAGGAAACACTTTTGCAGGATGAGGAATGGCAATAGTATTTTTAGTGCACACTCTTTCAGGATATAGTAGTGGATGCATATATTTGGATTCATTACAGAGTTGCTTTAAGGCTCCTATACACCTGTGGCCTACGTCGCCCAATGTTAGGCTTCCCCCTTGTCAATGTTCTGTGCTCTAGGAGGAGAGTACAGAACAGATTCTGCAGCGTCGTGACCCTGGGGTCGCCGCCATTTTTCATAATAACAAAGAAATTACAGGATATCTGGAGACAAGTGGCGGGGAGCAGTGGTAAGGGGCTCTACCTGATCCAGCAATCCCCCTGAATCAGATAGTATGTTTATTTTTTCATTTTTTATCCAGCTTGGGTTTGCTTTCAGGTTTGATACTTACCAAAGTAAGGGTATGGTTCTGGATGCCATAGAGTCTTTCCGGTCTTCAGTCTGTCCCGTTGTTCCTGCGTCGTCCTCGGTTAACGGTATTTGACCTGCTAGGTCTTCGGTAATCATCAGGCAGTTTTTGGAACTATTAGCATCCTCTAATAGTACCAAAGACAAGATGCACTCATCTTTAGAACTATTAGGGGACGCAAATAGTCCCAAAGGCTGCCCAAGGAGTACCAAAGAGGTATTTGAACTAGGAACAACAGAACAAAACAAGGACTAGGAAATCTCCAGAGCCTTCCCTCTACAGAGGTATGTATCAAACTTGAAGTGATCTTCCTCACTTCAGATCCCCTTTAAAGCAAACTTCAAATAAACGTGACACAATTTATACTACTAATAAATCGCATACTCTTATCTTGGTTTGAAAGGTTAAACATATTCAGCTGTTGGATGTTTTATCTGTTACTTGTTTTTTTCCCCAGTAGCACAGACATTTTATGACCTCTAATAAGTTATCAGGGAAAAATGGGATTTAGTCCTACAGTCCAAATTCAGCAACTACAGCAAAACTGTTATTTATAGCCCTGGATTATGAACCCATTCAATGGTTGATACTGTACATATACAGGTTTATATCATCATGTTACATGTAACTTTAGGATCACCTTAAACCTGTACCAAGTGTGTAGTTTTGTATTAACGAGTGATTCGCTGGTTTGGAATATAGTCAGTCTCACGTCATGTTAAATTTGGCTCCGCCTCTACCTGCTAGTATTACCTCTCGGTGCCTTTGCCTACTTAACATGTTTTATACCTTGTCATTTTGTATTTTTGAAATCAAATTAGAATGTAAGCTCTTTGGAGCGTTGATTTTCTTAGGATACATACCGAGCCATTGCGTGGACCAGCGTGTGTCATTCTGCAATGGCGCGCCACCTCTGTTAGACGATAAAAGAGTGTTCCTTTTTATTTTTTTCCTGCCTAATGTTCTTATCCAATATCTTAATAATGTATATTTTGTAAAGAGTTGTGAATACTATTCAACATGTGTGTGCGTTTTTATTCCACCTGTTTACAAAAATGTGTTGTGAAAGGACTGTGTTTTTAAGTGTTTTGTATACTTGTACCGAGAGTACTTGTACCTAGAGT
This sequence comes from Hyperolius riggenbachi, assembly GCF_040937935.1. Lineage (NCBI taxonomy): Eukaryota > Metazoa > Chordata > Amphibia > Anura > Hyperoliidae > Hyperolius > Hyperolius riggenbachi. The sequence continues at coordinate 271,429,110 of NC_090653.1, forward strand.
TTACTCTAGTGCAGCATGAGTACACTTTAAATGTGTTTCCGATTTCTTGAAGTGGAGCCATAATTAATAACAAATAATATGCTTGCCTTATTTATCTGTACTCCCCATTTAAAAGGACAAATGAAGTGAGAAGTATATGGAGGCTGACATAACAATACCAGTTGCCTGGCAGTCTTGTTGATTTATGTGGATGCAGTAGTGGCTTAATAACACCATAAACAAGCATGCAGATAATCTTGTCAGATCTGACAATAATATCAGAAACACCTGATCTGCTGCATGCTTGTTCAGGGTCTATGGCTAATCGTATTTGAGGCAGAGGATCAGCAAGATAGCCAGGCAACTGGTATTGCTTAAAGTGAACCTCCGGACTAAAAATCGACTCAGCAGCACTAAAAAGGCCTGGTGTTTCTTTAACAGTTTCACAGCATCAGAACTTTGTTTCTCCTATACAAGCCTCATTTTTAGCTGCACAGAAGAAAACTGCCCGGGCTTTTTTCCCCTGATGCTGTGCAAAGCATGATGGGATTTCTGATGTTGTTGTTCTCGTTCTGCTGTTTTGGTGCAATTTTTTTTTTTTTTTACATTTTGAATTTGACATTTGAAGCCTAGCGTGTGCAGCTGGGAGAGGTAATCAGGACACAGGATAGTTGGAACTGTGTCTCCTGCTCCTTGTCACCTCCTTTCAACCAAAAAGATGGCTGCCCCCATGACAAAGATGGCAGCCCCCATGAATCACAAACATTTGCCAGTTCTTTTAAAACAGGGTGGGTAAGAGATTATATTACCTATCTATTCTAATTAACATAACTAATGTAACTTGATGACAGTATGTTTGTTTAGGCTGAAGTTCCCCTTTAAAAGGAAATAAATATGGCAGCCTCCATATCCCTCTCACTTCAGTTATCCTTTAACTACTTGCCGACCGCACCACGCTGATTGGCGTGAACCCGGCGGCAGCCCCAGGACCACTCAACGCCAAATGGCGTGAAGTCCTGGGACGGGGTTTTGCAGGAGATTGCGCGCGCGACATGCACACATCTCCACTTGAAGTCATCAGTCTCCCAGCGGCAATCACCGCTAGGAGACTGTTAGACGGCAAAACCGCCGTCAATGTACAGCGATGCAATCTATGGCTGCAGTGTACTGGGGAGGCACAGGAGCAATCGGCTGTCATAGGCTGAAGCCTTTGACAGCCGATCGCGGTGATTGGCTGGCGGGGGGAGGTAGGGCTGGGAATAAAAAAAAAAATAATAATAATAAAATAAATAAACATGCTCTGTTGGTGGGCAGAAAAGGGGCGGAGGGTGAATCACTAGTGTGCTGAGTTGTACGGCCCTGCAGCGAGCCCTTAAAGCTGCAGTGGACTGAATTGTAAAAAATAGCCTGGTCACTAGGGGGTGTAGGCCTGTTGTCCTGAACTGATGGAGGCCTGACCCTAGGCAATGCTACCTAAGTTAAGCACAGAGGTACGTTCCTTCTGAATCCTTTTACCTCTGTCCATTCCTCCTCTCGCTTCCCCAGTTTCTGTAATCACTCCTTAACAAATCTGACTTTTGACTAAAGTCAAATTTTCAGACAGGAAGAGGCGGGCTTGCTGCAATGTTCCCTCCCATCACCCTCCTCTTCCCCGCCTCTCATGGGGAGTGAAAGGGGTGGGGCAAGGAGGGAATAGGAGGAAACAATCCTACCTAGCCAAAAGTCAAATCTTTCAAGGAGTGATTACAAGGGCGGGAATGGACAATGCACAGAGGCAGGGCCGGCGCTTCCATTAAGGCAAGGGGGCATTTGCCCAAGGGTCCCGAGCACTGGTAGGTCCCCAGCCTCCCCCTGCCTCAACATTGTGGTCGCGCTGCCGCCCCCTTTCCTAACGCGGGCAGAACCCCAACCTCCCTCCTAATTAATCTGCGTTAACAAATGTATCCTCTAGCGGGGCCCCAGCACGAGAATAGCATTTGTACTTTACCTGTCCCGGCTGCTGTGCTGGAGCCGCTTGCCTGTCTTCATTCTATTTCCTGCACCCGGCGCATGTTACACATGATATGATGCGCCGGGTCACACAGGAAGTAGAATGAAGACGGGCAAGCGACTCCAGCACAGCAGCCGGGACAGGTAAGGTACAAATGCTCTTGTGCTGGGGCCCCGCTAGAGGATACCTTTGAAGGTTAAACCGGTCCTGCACAGAGGTATATGGATCCAGTATGGAAATACCTCTGTGCTAACCTTACATAGATCTGCCTGGGTCAGTTGTCCTTTGAGAGACTGATAGTAAACCGGCTACAACATGTGATGATACTTGCATGAAAAAAAACTGCTTCTGAATTCTCACTCCAAAGCATTTCCTTGCCCTTCTCACTTTCTGTCTCTACACTCCTTATCATCCTTGTGCATTGGGCGTAACTACCAATCATGGGTCTACCAAGGGAATTTTTGGCAGGTTACTTTTTCAAATGTCCATAACTAAAAGTGGACCCAAATTAAAAATACAAGATTTCAGAAATAAAATCTATTTTCTAAATTATAATAATAAATAGCAGCCTTTTTTTTCAGCTGCATGATGACAAATATAAAATATTTTACATTTATTGGAGGAACCCCTCCCTTCCTTTCATATTGCCGGGACAGAATCCGGCAAACTGGTGGAGTAGGGTGGTTTCCTGCAAAGGAGGAATTGCTAATGGCTGCCACTTGTATAACCCTAGTTATGAAAAGAGAAGGGTGAAAAGCATGCACTGAAATGCGCATAGGCTTGAAAGAGTGTTTATTTGTCTTTGTATGTGTCAGAGTGGCGCAACTAAATATTTTGAATAATAAAAATGTTGGTTTGGGTCCACTTTAAGACTCCACCCCTAGCCTCCCTTTGTGTGTTACCCCCATACCATAATCCCCCATCCCTTATAAAGTGTAGCCATCATAACCCCTCTTCCCCCCATAAGAAGTGCAGCCCCCATTACCTGCCCTTTCCTCACTTTCCACACACATATCCAGCCACTGAGTTGTGGCCACACCTAGATGCACCTCCAGGAGCAGCTAGTAGGAGGAGATTGTACTGCCTGCTGCTGCCCATGTAAACTAGGGCTTAGGTCTCCTGCCTGGATGGAAAGCTCTGTTCTGAACTGAGAGGCCCTGCAGAGTCCAGCACTGGTGTGTGCTTCATAGTCATATCCTACACTAGCAGCCAATGTATGAGATTCTGTGCAGTTACATCGGTCCTGTAACTCACCAGACCATGCTGGTAAATACAGCAGCTATGGGGATTGCCGAAACAGGTGAAATAGTTGCACAGCTCACTTCAGTCCCGACCAAGCTATTTGAGGGACAGTGAGGGGGCTGATTATGTGAGAGGACACATGAGGATATGCAAATTTAAAGAAGGGAACTGAGGGCTATGCAAATTTATTGAGGGTCTTCAAAGTTTATAGGACCTCTAAATTTATGGAGAGGTTACATGAGGATCTGGATATGTAATGAGGGGGTGTGACAACCTGTGCTTGTTATGGGGGTCACATTAGGACATGCAATGTTAATAGGGGACACATGAGGGCTTGCAGAGGTAATGGGAGGTAAACGGGGGAATACCAGGTTCACAGGGCACATAAAGACCTACAAACTTATTGGTGGGAACATGAGGACATGCTACTCTCATAGGGACATATGAGACATATCTGCAAATTCAGTAGGGTGAGTTCAGAAAATGTAATGGGTCACATAATAAATAGACGATAGGGGAAGCGAGGGGACTATTTTATACATGATTTAATTTTCCACTATTCATCATAGCACATCTAGTAGTCATTACCTCCCTGGCACCAGAGATGATACAATGTTTAAAGGAAGGTCCCTTGTAAGAAGAAGCAGAAATTGTGGGCACCTCCATAAGTGCTAATGCAAATATTGGCATTTGGGGGCCAAAAGCAGAAATCTGAGCTCCCCATATGAATTAGAACATTATAGTTTGTTACATTTATTTCATTTTGAGAACATTAGAACGTTATAGTTTTTGAAGTTTTTATATTACTTGGAAAATTAGAAGGTTATAGTTATTGTTGGTCTTTCGTATTTAATAAGTTTTCTTTTTTGAAATCTATCATTTTCAAATTTAATTAGAAATGTATAGTTATTGAAATGTTTTTGTCTTTTGTATTTAACATTTTTTTTTTTTTTTTTTGATGCATGTGGATTTTGAGTTAGATATCAGGAAGGGGGTTTTAGGGTTAGGTGTCTGGATGGGGGTTTTAGGCATCAGGAGGGGGAGTCTTAGTATTAGGCATCAGGAAGGGGGAGGTCTTAGGGTTAGGTGTCAGGAACAGGGGTTTATGGTTAGGCATCAGGAAGTGGGGGTTTTAAGGTTAGGCAATTTTCATCTGCTATAATTAAAAATATATAGTTATTGAAATTGTTGGTCTTTCGTATATAATAGGCTTTTTTTTTTAATGTATCATTTTCAAATTTAATTAGAAAGGTTTAGTTATTGAAATTTTTTGTCTTTTGTATTTAACATTTTTTCTCCCTTTTTTTTGATGCATGTGGATTTAGCGTTAGGAATCAGGAAGGGGGGGTTTAGGGTTAGGTGTCTGGAAGAGGAGAGGTTAGGGTTAGGCGTCTGGAAGAGGAGAGGTTAGGGTTAGGTGTCTGGAAAAGGAGACGTTAGGGTTAGGTGTCTGGAAGAGGAGAGGTTAGGGTTAGGTGTCTGGAAGAGGAGAGGTTAGGGTTAGGTGTCTGGAAGAGGAGAGGTTAGGGTTAGGTGTCTGGAAGAGGAGAGGTTAGGGTTAGGTGTCTGGAAGAGGAGAGGTTAGGGTTAGGCGTCTGGAAGAGGAGAGGTTAGGGTTAGGCGTCTGGAAGAGGAGAGGTTAGGGTTAGGCGTCTGGAAGAGGAGAGGTTAGGGTTAGGTGTCTGGAAAAGGAGAGGTTAGGGTTAGGTGTCTGGAAGAGGAGAGGTTAGGGTTAGGTGTCTGGAAGAGGAGAGGTTAGGGTTAGGTGTCTGGAAGAGGAGAGGTTAGGGTTAGGTGTCTGGAAGAGGAGAGGTTAGGGTTAGGTGTCTGGAAGAGGAGAGGTTAGGGTTAGGTGTCTGGAAGAGGAGAGGTTAGGGTTAGGTGTCTGGAAGAGGAGAGGTTAGGGTTAGGCGTCTGGAAGAGGAGAGGTTAGGGTTAGGCGTCTGGAAGAGGAGAGGTTAGGGTTAGGCGTCTGGAAGAGGAGAGGTTAGGGTTAGGCGTCTGGAAGAGGAGAGGTTAGGGTTAGGTGTCTGGAAGAGGAGAGGTTAGGGTTAGGTGTCTGGAAGAGGAGAGGTTAGGGTTAGGTGTCTGGAAAGAGAGTTTTAGTGTTAGGCATCAGGAAGGAGTGTTTTAGGGTTAGGAGTCAAGAAGGGGGGGGGGGGTTAGGGTTAGGTGTCTGGTAGGGGAGGTTTAGTGTTAGGCAACAGGAAGGGGGTCTTAGAGTTAGGTGTCAGAAAGGGGGGTTCATGGTTAGGCATCAATAAGGGGGTTTTTAAGGTTAGGCAATTTTCATCTGGTGCCCAATTCACAATGGTATTTATCTTTTAGGCTTATATCGACTTCACCCGGCGCCAATTTTTGCTTGCGCCTCTATTTCATGCACGTCCCTTGTGTGCCTCTCTGGTCTATGGGCCCTGGTGCAGTCAATAGCTCTGTATCCCCTATTGCTATGCCTCTGCACACACAGTACTTCTCTCTGAGAGGCTCGCTTAGCTGTAAGCACACAGCGGTGGCCTGGCACTGATGCGAGCACGAGGAGCTGGAATCAGCTTGCAGGGGGCTGCAGTCTTTTTAAATAAAGTTGATTGTGAAGCCATTAGAGTTGTGATTTCCAGAAAGCACAGATTGCTTCTGGCTGTGAGCGCCGGGCAGGATGAGATGATCTGGTTCTTGGCTTTGCTGCTTTCTGTGAATTGGGACCAGAACGCGAGCTACACCCTATACAATAACTGAGCGGAGCCATTGGCAGATGTGGCTGCTGTGATTGTATCAGTGAAGCCATCGCTGTCAGCGCAGAAACATAAGCAGACACAGTGCAGCCATTGAAACACTACTCTGCAGGGGAGGACTGGCCAGGGGGGAAAGGGGGAGATTTCCCCCCAGGCTGCCTCTCATTTCATGATTTAGGGCTGGTACAGTGCCTGCTGCATTCAGGTTTTTGTATAAGGCAATGTGAAACATTAGGCTGGCTGAGAGAAATAAAGGTGCAATTACGGAGCAATTAGAGGACGGGTAAGCTGGTAAATGTACACAGCAAGATGCAGAGCAGAGGTTGCCTGCAGGGTCCATAGAAAAAAAAACCTCTGTCTGCTTTCACACCATTATAGCTCCCAACTGTCCCTCTTCAGAAGGGACAGTACCTCTATGGACATAAGTGTGTGTGTGTGTGGGGGGGGGGGGGTGTTAGAGTCTTGGGGAATTAAGGTGGCCATACATCTGTTGTCTCGGCGATCAACCAACTGTTTTGATAATTACTAGCAGATTGGGTGAAAATTGGTGCCGCCACAAGCATGTCCAATTGACAATTTGACTGATTATGGGCGAAAATTGGTTGAATCTGAGATACTGGGAAATCTCAGGCCGATGTGGTTGATTTGGTACGCAGCGGTGACGACGTGCGATAATCACGAACGACGGCCACAACGGAAACCCCTCGCTGTCATCCCTCCAAATGTATTATGTGACCCTCGGCATGTAGCACGTGGGGTGCGTGTCTGACGTCATTTGAGCTGGGGCTGCCATGGAAACGGGCCTCTAGTTTGTGTTTTGCCCCCAGGCTGAAAGGTCCCAGTCCTCCCCTGCTACTCTGGGTGTGGGCGCCTGTAATATGAGAAGTGCAACAGCAAATCCTCTGCCCAAAATCATTGCTCTATCAGTGTGTGCTTTCATGGGGGCTATTCATTCTCAGTGTGGGCCATCTTGGCCAGAGCAGGATCATCCACTAGGCAACCTAGGCAGGTGTCAGGGGGCTTAATAAGTATCAAGGGCCCACCTACCACCTTCTCTGACCTCTCTCCACTGCAGCTTACTGACAAGACTGCAATGTGGTCCCAAATCTAGAAGCCGAAAAATGGCTTACCCTGCTACTGCATAAACTCCGGGCCCGTGGTGATTTGTAGCAACTGGGGGGAGGGGGGAACACGTAATTCGGGAACGGACAGGATTACCGTACTTTTTGTTATCCTATTTTGGGCGTCGCCAAGAGGCATATCTACAGGGGTGCAGGCATGGCATGTGTCATGGACGTCTCATACTGGGGGCGCGTCTCCATAGCATCGTTGGGATTCTCCATATGTATTCTACTTTTTATGTGAGGGATTCTGCTGCCTGGTTACATTATTTAGGGGGACAAGCTGTCTCGTTTTCATTTGGGCATATGTACAGGCTGACCTATTGCCATACTTCATTCTTACAGGCTATGCTTCACTTCAACTTGAATACAACCAATTCAACTGAAACCAGACCATACATTTTTTAGATGGTGACCCAGGGGCAGATTTCAGTGTTGGCCATAGGCGCAGTTTTCCCTCAATACGCCTCTGGCGGCGCCTAGCTTAAATTCTGAGTGCCCAAATCGGGCATGCGGTGCTGCACTCAAATCAGCTGGTTTAGTTTCTTGCAACGACAGCTAAACAACAGTTATAGAAGCAGTCTTTGGAACATAACGCTAGCCGTACAGGGATCAACGGCGGATCCGGCTAGCAATAGATCACTCCGTTTGGAAATTGTACTGTTCAGTCTCAGATTTCAGCATGAATTTTGTAGACCTGAAGACCATACATGGCTTGATTTTGCAGCATCGATATCCCATAGATTCGATAATAATGATCAAATCTGCCAGAGTTGGAATGCCGCAATGTGGATGCCTAATCGTTATTTCCATCAATCTGTCCAAAATCGATCTGTCCGGCAAACCTGTAAAGATCTCACGTGAATGGGCTCGGTCAAGTGCACAGTGGTAGTGGCATTTGATTTAGTGACCACCCCTAGTCTCTCTCAAGGCCCTAGGCAGCTGCCCAGGTTTGCATTGTGGATGATCCGGTTCTGGGTATGAACCAGGAAGGTTCTCACTAAAATAATTATTTTGTCACTTTTTTATTATAATTAATTCTTGAGATGGAGTGGCAATCCTCTTGAGCGATTCTCTGTGTGACCTTTCGAAATGTCAGATCAAGGCCGAGGCTGAGGCGAGAGAGGCTCCAGCCTCAGGGCGCAGTGTAGGAGGGGGCGCACAACTCACTCAGCTATCATTCCCCTATTGTGTTTGAAGCAGAGAGAAGTAAAAGAAGGGTATACATGGCAGTGACTGTAAGCCAGATAACTAGAGATTAAGGTGTTGGGGGGATTGGGGGCTCTGGGGCGCCTCTTAGTCTAATAGCAAACAGTATGTGACGGCTGTAGTGGAAGGAATGGGAAACGCACTTTGGTGTCTCAGCCTTGGGTGCTGGAGGACCTTGTCCCGGGTTTGTGTCAGACGTATAACGTCAGGCGTCCAGTCCTAAGTGGAGCTCTGTTCAGGATCCCACTGATTGTATCGTGCCAGCATAATGAATATCCCACACTGCTTATAGACTCCAATCCCGAAGACAGATTGGCTGGATCCATCCCAGTAATTCCCTGCATTGCCATGCTGGTGATAGAATCCAATCCCAGAGACAGATGGGGCTAGATCCATCCCAATAATTTCCTGCGTTGTAATGCTGGTGATAGACTCCAATCCCGGAGACAGATTGGCTGGATCCATCCCAGTAATTCCTTGCGTTGTCACACTGCTGATAGAATCCAATCCTGGAGACAGATGGGGCTAGATCCATCCCAATAATTTCCTGCGTTGTAATGCTGGTGATAGACTCCAATCCCGGAGACAGATTGGCCGGATCCATCCCAGTAATTCCTTGCGTTGTTACACTGCTGATAGAATCCAATCCTGGAGACAGATGGGGCTAGATCCATCCCAATAATTTCCTGCGTTGTAATGCTGGTGATAGACTCCAATCCCGGAGACAGATTGGCTGGATCCATCCCAGTAATTCCTTGCGTTGTCACGCTGCTGATAGACTCCGATCCCGGAGACAGATTGCCTGGATCCACCCCAGTAATTCACTGCACTGTCACGTGGCTGATGGACTCCAATCCCGGAGACAGATTGGCTGGATCCACCCCAGTAATTCACTGCATTGTCACGCTGCTGATAGACTCCAATCCCGGAGACAGATTGATCCATCCCAGTAATTCCCTAAATTGTCACGCCGCTTATAGACTCCAATCCCAGAGACAGATGGATCCATCCTAGCAGTGGCGTACCTAGGGCATTTGACATCCGGTGCTGTGTATTTCTAAGACCCCCCCAAAAGGAGCGAGTGCGGCAAACTATGCGTGCCACAGCAGGTAATGCCAGGTATAGGTGCCCCCAGTATAGGTAATATAGTTGCCCCAGTATATGTAATAAAGTTGCCACCAGTATAGATACAGTGGGTTGCAAAATTATTCGGCCCCCTTGAAGTTTTACACATTTTGTCATATTACTGCCACAAACATGAATCAATTTTATTGGAATTCCACGTGAAAGACCAATACAAAGTGGTGTACATGTGAGAAGTGGATCGAAAATCATACATCATTCCAAATATTTTTTACAAATAAGTAACTGCAAAGTGAGGTGTGCGTAATTATTCGGCCCCCTGAGTCAATACTTTATAGAACCACCTTTTGCTGCAATTACAGCTGCCAGTCTTTTAGGGTATGTCTCTACCAGCTTTGCACATCTAGAGACTGAAATCCTTGCCCATTCTTCTTAGCAAAACAGCTCCAGCTTAGTCAGATTAGATGGACAGTGTTTGTGAACAGCAGTTTTCAGATCTTGCCACAGATTCTCGATTGGATTTAGATCTGGACTTTGACTGGGCCATTCTAACACATAGATATGTTTTGTTTTAAACCATTCCATTGTTGCCCTGGCTTTATGTTTAGGGTCATTGTCCTGCTGGAAGGTGAACCTCCGCCCCAGTCTCAAGTCTTTTGCAGTCTCCAACAGGTTTTCTTCCAAGTTTGCCCTGTATTTGGCTCCATCCATCTTCCCATCAACTCTGACCAGCTTCCCTGTCCCGGCTGAAGAGAAGCACCCCAGAGCAGGATGCTGCCACCATCATATTTGACAGTGGGGATGGGGTGTTCAGAGTGATGTGCAGTGTTAGTTTTCTGCCACACATAGCATTTTGCATTTTGGCCAAAAAGTTCAATTTTGGTCTCATCTGACCAGAGCACCTTCTTCCACATGGTTGCTGTGTCCCTCACCTGGCTTGTGGCAAACTGCAAATGGGACTTCTTATGCTTTCTGTTAACAATGCCTTTCTTCTTGCCACTCTTCCATAAAGGCCAACTTTGCACAGTGCATGACTAATAGTTGTCCTATGGACAGAGTCTCCCACCTGAGCTGTAGATCTCTGCAGTTCGTCCAGAGTCACCATGGGCCTCTTGACTGCATTTCTGATCAGCGCTCTCCTTGTTCGGCCTGTGAGTTTAGGTGGATGGCCTTGTCTTGGTAGGTGTACAGTTGTGCCATACTCCTTCCATTTCTGAATGATCGCTTGAACAGTGCTCCGTGGGATGTTCAAGGCCTTGGAAATCTTTTTGTAGCCTAAGCCTGCTTTACATTTCTCAATAACTTGATCCCTGACCTGTCTTGTGTGTTCTTTGGACTTCATGGTGTAGTTGCTCCCAATATTCTCTTAGACAACCTCCGAGGCCCTCACAGAGCAGCTGTATTT